>NC_057808.1:559944114-560069020 GCF_018294505.1 Triticum aestivum | reverse complement strand
AGGGCAGCAACCTACAGCCTTGGGCGCCTCCCTCCTCCCCTGCAACACCTCTCTCTCTCTCGCAGAAGCTCGGCGAAGCCCTGCCGGAGACCCGCTACATCCACCACCACGCCGTCGTGCTGTTGGATCTCCATCAACCTCTCCTTCCCCCTTGCTGGATCAAGAAGGAGGAGACGTCACTGCACCGTACGTGTGTTGAACGCGGAGGTGCCGTCCGTTCGGCACTCGGTCATCGGTGATTTGGATCACGGCGAGTACGACTCCGTCATCCACGTTCATTGGAACGCTTCCGCTCGCGATCTACAAGGGTATGTAGATGCACTCCTTTCCCCTCGTTGCTAGTATACTCCATAGATGCATCTTGGTGAGCGTAGGAAAATTTTAAAATTATGCTACGATTCCCAACAGTGGCATCATGAGCCAGGTCTATGCGTAGTTACTATGCACGAGTAGAACAGAAAGCAGTTGTGGGCGTTGAGTTTGCCAATTCTTCTTGCCGCTACTAGTCTTTTCTTGTTTCGGCGGTATTGTAGGATGAAGCGGCCCGGACCGACCTTACACGTACACTTACGTGAGACAGGTTCCACCGACTGACATGCACTAGTTGCATAAGGTGGCTAGCCGGTGTTTGTCTCTCCTACTTTAGTCGGAACGGATTCGATGAAAAGGGTCCTTATGAAGGGTAAATAGAAATTGGCAAATCACGTTGTGGTCATACGTAGGTAAGAAACGTTCTTGCTAGAAACCTACAAACCACGTAAAAAATTTGCAACAACAATTAGAGGACGTCTAACTTGTTTTTGCAGCAAGTGCTATGTGATGTGATATGGCCAGAAGATGTGATGAATGATATATGTGATGTATGAGATTGATCATATTCTTGTAATAGGAATCACGAATTGCATGTCGATGAGTATGACAACCGGCAGGAGCCATAGGAGTTGTCTTTATTATTTTGTATGACCTGCGTGTCATTGAATAACGCCATGTAAATTACTTTACTTTGTTGCTAAACGCGTTAGTCATAGAAGTAGAAGTAATCGTTGGCGTGACGACTTCATGAAGACACAATGATGGAGATCATGATGATGGAGATCATGGTGTCATGCCGGTGACGAAGATGATCATGGTGCCCCGAAGATGGAGATCAAAGGAGCATGATGATATTGGCCATATCATGTCACTATTTGATTGCATGTGATGTTTATCATGTTTTTGCATCTTATTTGCTTAGAACGACGGTAGTAAGTAAGATGATCCCTTATAATAATTTCAAGAAAGTGTTCACCCTAACTGTGCACCGTTGCGAAGGTTCGTTGTTTCGAAGCACCACGTGATGATCGGGTGTGATAGATTCTAACGTTCGAATACAACGGGTGTTGACGAGCCTAGCATGTACAGACATGGCCTCGGAACACACGCAATACACTTAGGTTGACTTGACGAGCCTAGCATGTACAGACATGGCCTCGGAACACGGAGGACCGAAAGGTCGAGCATGAGTCGTATAGAAGATACAATCAACATGGAGATGTTCACCGATCTTGACTAGTCCGTCTCACGTGATGATCGGACACGGCCTAGTTAAACTCGGATCATGTTTCACTTAGATGACTAGAGGGATGTCTATCTGAGTGGGAGTTCATTAAATAATTTGATTAGATGAACTTAATTATCATGAACTTAGTCTAAAATCTTTACATTATGTATTGTAGATCAAATGGCCAACGTTGTCCTCAATTTCAACGCGTTCCTAGAGAAAACCAAGCTGAAAGATGATGGCAGCAACTATACGGACTGGGTCCGGAACCTGAGGCTCATCCATAGTAGCCAAGAAAGATTATGTCTTAGAAGCACCGCTAGGTGATGCACCAATCCCACAAAACCAAGACGTTATGAACGCTTGGCAGCAGCGTGCTGATGATTACTCCCTCGTTCAGTGCGGCATGCTTTACAGCCTAGAACCGGGTCTCCAAAAGCGTTTTGAGAAACATGGAGCATATGAGATGTTCGAGGAGCTGAAATTGGTTTTCCAAGCTCATGCCCGGGTCGAGAGATATGATGTCTCCGACAAGTTCTTCAGCTGTAAAATGGAGGAGAATAGTTTTGTTAGTGAGCACATACTCAGAATGTCTGGGTTGCACAACCGCTTGACTCAGCTGGGAGTTAATCTCCCGGATGACGCGGTCATTGACAGAATCCTTCAGTCGCTTCCACCAAGCTTCAAGAGCTTTGTGATGAACTACAATATGCAGGGGATGGAAAAGACCATTCCTGAGGTATATTCAATGCTGAAATCAGCGGAGGTGGAGATCAGAAAAGAACATCAAGTGTTGATGGTGAATAAAACCACTAAGTTCAAGAAGGGCAAGGGTAAGAAGAACTTCAAGAAGGACGGCAAGGGAGTTGCCGCGCCCGGTAAACCAGTTACTGGGAAGAAGTCAAAGAATGGACCCAAGCCCGAGACTGAGTGCTTTTATTGCAAGGGAAGTGGTCACTGGAAGCGGAACTGCCCCAAATACTTAGCGGACAAGAAGAAGGCCGGCAACACCAAAGGTATATGTGATATACAAGTAATTGATGTGTACCTTACCAGTACTCGTAGTAGCTCCTGGGTATTTGATACCGGTGCGGTTGCTCATATTTGTAACTCAAAACAGGAACTACGGAATAAACGGAGACTGGCGAAGGACGAGGTGACGATGCGCGTCGGGAATGGTTCCAATGTCGATGTGATCGCCGTCGGCACGCTACCTCTGCATCTACCCACGGGATTAGTTTTAAACCTCAATAATTGTTATTTAGTGCCAGCTTTGAGCATGAACATTGTATCTGGATCTCGTTTAATTCGAGATGGCTACTCATTTAAATCCGAGAATAATGGTTGTTCTATTTATTTGAGAGATATGTTTTATGGTCATGCCCCGCTGGTCAATGGTTTATTTTTGATGAATCTCGAACGTGATGTTACACATGTTCATAGTGTGAATACCAAAAGATGTAAAGTTGATAACGATAGTCCCACATACTTGTGGCACTGCCGCCTTGGTCACATTGGTGTCAAACGCATGAAGAAGCTCCATGCAGATGGACTTTTGGAGTCTCTTGATTACGAATCATTTGACACGTGCGAACCATGCCTCATGGGTAAGATGACCAAGACTCCGTTCTCCGGAACAATGGAGCGAGCAACCAACTTATTGGAAATCATACATACCGATATGTGTGGTCCAATGAGTGTTGAGGCTCGCGGAGGATATCGTTATGCTCTCACTCTCACTGATGATTTAAGTAGATATGGGTATGTCTACCTAATGAAACACAAGTCTGAAACCTTTGAAAAGTTCAAGGAATTTCAGAGTGAGGTTGAGAATCAACGTGACAGGAAAATAAAATTCTTACGATCAGATCGTGGTGGAGAATATTTAAGTCACGAGTTTAGTGCACACTTAAGGAAATGTGGAATAGTTTCACAACTCACGCCGCCTGGAACACCTCAGAGAAATGGTGTGTCCGAACGTCGTAATCGCACTCTATTGGACATGGTGCGATCTATGATGTCTCTTACCGATTTACCGCTCTCATTTTGGGGCTATGCTTTAGAGACTGCCGCATTCACTTTAAATAGGGATCCGTCTAAATCCGTTGAGATGACACCGTATGAATTATGGTTTGGGAAGAAACCTAAGCTGTCGTTTCTAAAAGTTTGGGGATGCGATGCTTATGTCAAGAAACTTCAACCTGAAAAGCTCGAACCCAAATCGGAAAAATGCGTCTTCATAGGATACCCTAAGGAAACTATTGGGTATACCTTCTACCTCAGATCCGAAGGCAAGATCTTCGTTGCCAAGAACGGGTCCTTTCTGGAGAAGGAGTTTCTCTCGAAGGAATTGAGTGGGAGGAAAGTGGAACTTGATGAGGTGATAGTCACCCCTTCCGACTGGGGAGGAAGTTAATGATGATGATCATGAAGCTTCGGATCAAGTTACTGAACTTCGTAGGTCCACAAGGACACGTTCTGCACCAGAGTGGTACGACAACCCTGTCCTGGAAATCATGTTGTTAGACAACGGTGAACCTTCGAACTATGAAGAAGCGATGGCGGGCCCGGATTCCGACAAATGGCTAGAAGCCATGAAATCCGAGATAGGATCCATGTATGAAAACGAAGTATGGACTTTGGCTGACTTGCCCGATGAGCGGCGAGCCATAGAAAACAAATGGATCTTTAAGAAGAAGACGGACGCAGATGGTAATGTGACCATCTACAAAGCTCGACTTGTCGCTAAGGGTTATCGACAAGTTCAAGGGGTTGACTACGATGAGACTTTCTCACCCGTAGCGAAGCTAATGTCCGTCCGAATCATGTTAGCAATTGCCGCATACTATGATTATGAGATATGGCAGATGGACGTCAAAACAGCATTCCTTAACGGCTTCCTTAAGGAAGAGTTGTATATGATGCAGCCGGAAGGTTTTGTCGATCCTAAGAATGCTAACAAAGTATGCAAGCTCCAGCGCTCAATCTATGGGCTGGTGCAAGCATCTCGGAGTTGGAACATTCGCTTTGATGAGATGATCAAAGTGTTTGGGTTTACACAAACTTATGGAGAAGCCTGTGTTTACAAGAAAGTGAGTGGGAGCTCTGTAGCATTTCTCATATTATATGTGGATGACATACTATTGATGGGAAATGATATAGAATTCTTGGAAAGTGTAAAGGCCTATTTGAATAAGTGTTTTTCAATGAAGGACCTTGGAGAAGCTGCTTATATATTAGGCATCAAGATCTATAGAGATAGATCAAGACGCCTCATTGGTCTTTCACAGAGTACATACCTTGACAAGATATTGAAGAAGTTCAGTATGGATCAGTCCAAGAAGGGGTTCTTGCCTGTATTGCAAGGTGTGCAATTGAGCACGGCTCAATGCCCGACCACGGCAGAAGATATAGAAGAGATGAGTGTCATCCCCTATGCCTCGGCCATAGGGTCTATTATGTATGCCATGCTGTGTACCAGACCTGATGTAAACCTTGCCGTAAGTTTGGTAGGAAGATACCAAAGTAATCCCGGCAAGGAACACTGGACAGCGGTCAAGAATATCCTGAAGTACCTCAAGAGGACTAAGGATATGTTTCTCGTTTATGGAGGTGACGAAGAGCTCGTCGTAAAGGGTTACGTCGACGCTAGCTTCGACACAGATCTGGATGACTCGAAGTCACAAACCGGATACGTGTATATTTTGAATGGAGGAGTAGTAAGCTGGTGCAGTTGCAAGCAAAGCGTCGTGGCAGGATCTACATGTGAAGCGGAGTACATGGCAGCCTCGGAGGCAGCACAGGAAGCAGTCTGGATGAAGGAGTTCATTACCGACCTAGGGGTGATTCCCAATGCGTCGGGCCCGATGACTCTCTTCTGTGACAACACTGGAGCTATTGCCCTTGCGAAGGAGCCCAGGTTTCACAGGAAGACCAGGCATATCAAGCGTCGCTTCAACTCCATTCGTGAAAGTGTTCAAAATGGAGACATAGATATTTGTAAAGTACATACGGACCTGAATGTAGCAGATCCGTTGACTAAACCTCTCCCTAGGGCAAAACATGATCAACACCAGGACGCAATGGGTGTTCGATTCATCACAATGTAACTAGATTATTGACTCTAGTGCAAGTGGGAGATTGTTGGAAATATGCCCTAGAGGCAATAATAAATGGTTATTATTATATTTCTTTGTTCATGGTAATTGTCTATTATTCATGCTATAATTGTATTGTCCGGAAATCGTAATACATGTGTGAATACATAGACCACAACGTGTCCCTAGTAAGCCTCTAGTTGACTAGCTCGTTGATCAACAGATAGTCATGGTTTCCTGACTATGGACATTGGATGTCATTGATAACGGGATCACATCATTAGGAGAATGATGTGATGGACAAGACCCAATCCTAAGCATAGCATAAAAGATCGTGTAGGTTCGTTTGCTAGAGCTTTTCCAATGTCAAGTATCTTTTCCTTAGACCATGAGATCGTGCAACTCCCGGATACCGTAGGAGTGCTTTGGGTGTGCCAAACGTCACAACGTAACAGGGTGACTATAAAGGTGCACTACGGGTATCTCCGAAAGTGTCTGTTGGGTTGGCACGGATCGAGACTGGGATTTGTCACTCCGTGTGACGGAGAGGTATCTCTGGGCCCACTCGGTAATGCATCATCATAATGAGCTCAATGTGACTAAGGCGTTAGTCACGGGATCATGCATTGCGGTACGAGTAAAGAGACTTGCCGGTAACGACATTGAACAAGGTATTGGGATACCGACGATCGAATCTCGGGCAAGTAACATACCGATTGACAAAGGGAATTGCATACGGATTGATTGAATACTCGACATCGTGGTTCATCCGATGAGATCATCGTGGAACATGTGGGAGCCAACATGGGTATCCAGATCCCGCTGTTGGTCATTGACCGGAGAGGCGTCTCGGGTATGTCTGCATGTCTCCCGAACCCGTAGGGTCTACACACTTAAGGTCCGGTGACGCTAGGGTTGTAGAGATATATGTATGCGGAAACCCGAAAGTTGTTCGGAGTCCCGGATGAGATCCCGGACGTCACGAGAGGTTCCGGAATGGTCCGGAGGTGAAGAATTATATATAGGAAGTCAAGTTTCGGCCACCGGGAAAGTTTCGGGGGTTACCGGTATTGTACCGGGACCACCGGAAGGGTCCCGGGGGTCCACCGGGTGGGGCCACCTATCCCGGAGGGCCCCACGGGCTGAAAGTGGAAGGGAACCAGCCCTTAGTGGGCTGGGCGCCCCCCCATGGGCCTCCCCCCATGCGCCTAGGGTTGGGAACCCTAGGGTGGGGGAGTTTCCCCTTGCCTTGGGGGGCAAGGCAACCCCTTCCCCCCTTTGGCCGCCGCCCCCCCCCCCTTGGAGATCCCATCTCCCAGGGCCGGCGCCCCCCAGGGGCCTATATAAGGGGGGGGGGAGGGAGGGCAGCAACCTACAGCCTTGGGCGCCTCCCTCCTCCCCTGCAACACCTCTCTCTCTCTCGCAGAAGCTCGGCGAAGCCCTGCCGGAGACCCGCTACATCCACCACCACGCCGTCGTGCTGTTGGATCTCCATCAACCTCTCCTTCCCCCTTGCTGGATCAAGAAGGAGGAGACGTCACTGCATCGTACGTGTGTTGAACGCGGAGGTGCCGTCCGTTCGGCACTCGGTCATCGGTGATTTGGATCACGGCGAGTACGACTCCGTCATCCACGTTCATTGGAACGCTTCCGCTCGCGATCTACAAGGGTATGTAGATGCACTCCTTTCCCCTCGTTGCTAGTATACTCCATACATGCATCTTGGTGAGCGTAGGAAAATTTTAAAATTATGCTACGATTCCCAACAGTGAGAGCGAGAGAAAGAGAGAGCTAGCGACGGAGAGAGAGAGAGAGAGAGAGAGGAAGAGAGGGGGCGAGGGGGGTCGTTTGTGTCCATAAATGGCGTATAGATAGGGAGACAATGTTGATGTTGTCCGAAATTGGCCTATGAACGGAGACGCAAGGGCAGCGAGTCATCGTGTGTGTGATAGGGACTTCATGAGAGATCTAGAATAGATGGTGTAGAGAACAATGTGCGAAATCGAGAACGATTATACATTAGGGAGCTATGCAAAGAGTCACGACATATATGTATACAAGGAAGGAGCTGGGGCGGGTCCGCATGTGGGAGAGATAGAAAGAGGAGAGTGGTGCACAAGGAGACAAAGTGTGCTTGTTTGCAGTGGGGGTGGTGTGTGAGGTGAGTGCGCGAGAACCACATGACTAGGGAGATAGACGTTTGGGGGCGACATTTTGTGTGTATGGGAAATATACACTCTACATAGTGCGTGTGCTTGGGTAAGAGAGATAGCAGGAGACCTAGAGAGTGAGGGAAGAGATGTGTGCATGCCCGAGAGACAAAGTGATAGATACCTATGTTGGGGTCCGGACTTTACAAGAGAGAGGGGTGTTAATGTGCTCGTGTGTTGGTGTTTGGGGGAGAGAACGACTTCTCTATGTGTGTGTGTGTGTGGTGGTGGGGGGGGGGGTTGACTTCAGATAAAGAGTGAGGTGTCTATATTTGAGGGACTTTAGCGTAATTGAGATATTGTGCACTCATGGTTGATCAATTTGTTTCACAGTTTGTACTATGAGATAACGATACTTTTGAACATGCGTGATATACCTTGATGTACCAGAATTACAAACCTAAGATTGGAATTTTGGAATTCGACTCCATCATTAGCTTTTGTAATTCATTTAAACGGAGGTACATTTTTAAGCCGGGATTTCGTGATTTCAAATTCATATATCAAACCTAGAGATATACACATACGGGCATGTTCAAACTTTATAATCATCCACTTTATTACACATACACATTTTTGCTTTTGTCATCATATTTAGGATAAACACATTTGGAATTTCATTTGAATTGGACCGTATGATGGTATTTGCTTGTAGTAGCTCAATGATCCATATTTGAATTGAATGGACAATCTAAGTTTCGAGTTGGAGACATTGAGTTTCAAAACTTGCACATTTTTTTGCATGCAAAACAAACAAATTGTCGGCCATGATATCATAGTCGGCCGTACGAGAGCAGAATACTTATAATTTTAGGCGCCAAAAGCTTTCAAACTTCCCGCTCACATCGAAATATCACGCGCCCGAAAGTTTAGCCCTGCGATATTCCTGTTTTACCCCTGCCACATGAACGGAAAAGGGCTGCTTTGGTAACTCCATTGTTTTCCCCTCTTTGCCCCCAACATTCTTCCCCAGAGCCCCTCCCCTTCCCCTCCCCGACCCCCCAACCACGACAAGCCGCCGAATCTAGTCCTCCGCCGCAGCGGTGGACCTCACACCCCGCCGGATCTACCTTCCGCACCTTGGAACCCCCAACTGCCAACTCACCACTTCACCGGAGCCGCTTCAGCGACTGGCTTGTCCATTGCTCCAGATCTCCTTGACCGCCATCATGGTCCACCGCACCGGATCTACTTAACCGGCGCCCTCGTCCACCACTGCGTAGGCCCTTCACTGACTCCCTCGTCCGCCCCTTCGCTGGCCCTTCATACAAGCCCTCGTCCACGCAACAGATCCGCCTCACCAAAAGCACTGTACAACGCGCCCGCCGAAGCCTTCGTCCACTGCACCGGACCCGCTCCACGGACGCCATATTCAACTCCACCGGCCCTGCTTTACCGACGCTGCAGCCTCATCAGGTTATTTCGATTTGTACTCCTTCGGTTTTTCTCTTTATCGTGCAACTGTTCACTTACCACAGATGAGCTTTCTTGTATGTCGACAGGCGCCGCAACCGTAGCACCGGAGCCGCTTCAGCGACGGCGACAGCCGGCCCAAACTCAACCGCAACACGAGCACCATCGACGATCCTTAGCTATCAAGTATGACAATGATACCCATACGCCGCCGAGAATCAGGTACTATTATCCAACGTCCGGCGCCTATGTTCACTTTCCGAGCATAAGCACCGCACCTTTGAATTTGTTCAGGGCATCATTCAGTTTTCATGAGACGCGTTATTCTGCTTGCACCTGTAGGGCCATACTTCTGGCAGTGAACATGTTACATGTGCTAAATTACATACCAGTGCACATATAGTTAATATGCTTTAGTTTTGTTCTGATGCCACCTGTTGGTTCCATCAGACTGCTTAATGTTCTCTATGCTTAATTACACATCAGCAAACTAGCATGTGGTTCCGCTGCTTTTTGTTCGTTTTACCCTACATTTTCTGATGCTAGCTATTACATCACTGCTCCGAGCCTCTGTTCATTACTTGTTTGTGTGTTCTTGATCTTCCCAAGTTGCATGACTAATTTGATGCTTCTATTAATTATGGAGCTGCCAACCCCATCAAGCAAAATATTTGTTCTTTTGGGGCTGGCACCTCGAACAAGCATAAAAATAGAGGGAAGCAGATATATTGTCGTGTATGCACACACCCTACTTTCATTAGTTTAGATGAACCATTGATGATCAATTCGGACCAGTGCATGCGATTAAAATTAATTTTACCTAAATAGATGGTGCAGAATAAACTACAACAACTAGATTTGCAACCACGGGATGCTGACGATATCTTCAAAGAACATTGCAATAGCAGCTAGGCTTCACAGCAACATATGGTAAGCCAGTGTGTTTTAGTACATGTGAAATGTAATGCGAGTGGGCTGCTTTCTTGGCTTGTGCCCTCAACGTGTAATCCTATCGAATTACAAATAGTTCAGTTGTCTGCTTTGCTGTATTGCTTGATTCGAATGCTTATTTGTTGTTACGCTATACCTGAGTTGGCCAATATGTCAGCAGTGCCTGCTGTACTATCGTAAAGAAATGCATGCCTATTTCATTTGAGTCCTTATTCCTCTAAACTTCATCACAAGACTGTCTTCGTAGTTTATATGAGGCCACACTGTTAAGTGCTTTCTCAGATTATTTCAACTGCTTAGATGCCTTGGCAACTTAAATATAGCGGTTGTACACTCCCTTTCAACTAGGGATGTCAACTGGGTCCCGTTAATCCCAATTAAAGTCCACTAGTGGTATGATAGTTCAAAAGAGTTTTTGTTTTTTTGAGGAAAATGAACTAGGGAGGTAGCAAAATCTAACTAGATGGGACTGGCGGATGTCGTTTATTTGCCACTTACATCCCTAGTTTCATCTTACCATTTTAATTTCTTTTCGGCTGATGCTGCTTCGAACCATTTAAATATAGTTTGCCATGCTCGGCAATAATTCGTCCGTCGTTTACCATGTAAGCTTACTGCCTGGATCATACGATAACTATCTCTTACTGATGTCCAGCAGAAACCTTTCAGGATGCCGTTCACACTAGGACACATTGTACAACCCCAGAATCTATTTGTGGAAGCAGTGCGCCATCCATGTTACCAGATGGTAGCAGTTCAGAGGCAACACCGCCGGAGAGCAGTCTGAGCACAGATATTATAGTGCTTGAGGCTCTACTAGAGGCAGAAAGAGATGGTGTGGCTGCCATGAATGAGGTAATCTTTATCTTGAGGCTGGAAATTACGGAATTAGCGGCACGCATTATGCAAGCAACCCAATAATTGGAGGAAGTAAGAATGTTGCATTTGAAGACGGAGGAGGTCCTGCTGTTTCTGCTATCTGAAGCCCAAGGTAATCCCGGTTCTTCTTTAGATACCAGTTGAAATTGTCATTAGATTATTGTACTTGCATGTTGTGTCATGTCTCTGAATGGATTATGTTGCAAGACCCCCTATGTTGTCCATGTGTTGTAATGATCCGAATTTTTTAGGCGAGATAATCCTCAGTACTTGTATGATTGACATAAGGTGAACTGTTTTTCGTGTGAGCATATTGTATTGGATGAAATAACTGTTTGACTCAGAGTGTATCCAACCTACTGAATTCGAAGATCACGACATTTCTAAATCATAATCATATATAAAGGTGGAATAAATCTTTGTTGTGGTTTTGAAGAAATAAATAACAAAATGTATAATTATCTGTGGATATTCATAATCGAATACAAATTGGATTTGAATTTAGTTTGCCAGGTCCCACGGCAAACGTGAATGCTAATTCTCCCAAGTTTTGAACGAAGCGGCTAAACACCCACTATAATTTGTGGGCTGCCCGAAGCAAGTGTTTGCGAGATGGAAATTACTGTCTACCCCTGACACTTGACATCCTTATCGACCGGATTTACACTGCTGTCGATAGGGGTAGACTAGTAACTTCAATCAGACGTGACACGACGGCCTCTGAGCCCATTCAGACACGGTGGGCGCCAAACGTGGGCGGCAAAACACATTTGATTCAAGCTCGTCTGAAAGACATGTGTCTCTTCCTCCATTTCCCCATTCATACACGGTGGGTGGCAAAACAAACTCTCCTCGTCCGAAATCGATGTAGGCTAATATTTTAAATAGGGGCAGATGTGTAACTTCCATCAGACGTGACACAACCGCCCTGCCTGTCAGGCCCGTTCATACACCGTGGGCGCCAACCTTAGGCGGCAAAACACCCTCTCCTCGCCCGAAATAGTTACCGGCAAATATTTGGGAGATGCGAGATTACCGTCCTATCCCCAACCGACGAGATGTCCGAAATTTTAAACGGGGGATAAGTTCGTAACTTTCCCCCATTTCAGAGAAGCGCGTCCCAAAGTTTGAGATCCCCCCTCCCCTCCATTTCCCCATTCATACACCGTCGGCGGCACGACAACCTCCGCACTGCGGCCAGCCTCCTCCGTCCGCCACCCCATCCTCCACCTTGTCGGAGCCGTTACCCCTACCCCGTCGTCCACTGCAAGAATTGGACGTCTCTCATCCACGGCGCTGGACCAGGATCCTTTCATCGCCTCCTCTCGCTTCATCGGCGCCGTCGTCCACCTTGCCGTTGCCGCTCCTACGACCGCCTCGTCCACGGCAACATGATATATCCCCAGACCCGGCCGTGTGCCGTCTAAAGTCTTCTTCCCCGCCGCCGACAACCATCGCACCCGCAGCACCCTCAACGTATCAGCATAGGCCTACACGGCGTCACAAGAGAGGTGGTACTCTTCCATATGTGCTTAAGTTATTGATCTCACCCGGAAAATAGATCGTAATTTGTTTACTGTACTTTTCTTGTCCGTACCAAATCGTAGTGGCTAGTTGAAAGCAAACATTGGTTGCGAAGTAGCTTTGTCCAGTTTGCACCTTCAGATCCGCCATGGCACGGACACTATACTCGTAAAGCTTATGGTTTCCCTCCTTTATATTCACTACCATCATCGTATGTGCTTCGTGTTGTGCTAGCACTGCTCCTCAAGACCTCAACCCAAAGCTTACGTGTTGAAATAGGAATCTGATATGATGCTCATATCACTAAAACAGAGAACGTTAAATTGGTCACCTAATGTTCCTATATTCGTTTCAAAAAGCATGTGCGCCACCCACTGGTCCAGCTAGTTCCACTTTCCTGATTTTTCTCTTGATGCTTAGGGTTTTCCCCTTTTATCTACTCTACTATGATCTGCGTAGGTGCTTTCTGTCGTACTAGCATTACTCCACCCTTCAAGCTAAACAACACAACACTCAGAATTCAAAAGCTTAGTTGTTCAAATATGATTGTGATATGATACTGATATTAGTTAACAGACACATTTAATTGGTTAGCTAAAGGTCCCACTTGAGTTTCCAAATGCATGTCGCGACATATAGAGAGACAACATAATTGCATTTCTTTGTCACTTGTTGACTGTACTTTCTTGTCCATACCAAATCTTAGTTGTTATTTCAAAGCAAACATCGGTTGCTAACTACCCTTTGCGCGGTTTGCAGCTTCAGATCTGCCATCCCACTGCCACGGTCAACACTATACTCATCATGCTTATGTTTTCCCCGTTTTATGATGACCACAATCAGCCTACGTGGTTCGTGTCGTAATAGCACTGCTCCACCCATCGAGCTAAACAAGCTTAGTTGTACAAATTCATATATGATATTATTGCTGATATTAGTAAAACTGAGAGATGTTTAATTGGTTAGCTAAATGTTCCTACTTTAGTTTCGAAATGCATGTGAGCCACATATGGAGAGACCGGAAAGAATAGTATTTCTCTGTGCGCTCTGGTTCATCATGGGTGGCCAACCGACATTGTATTGAAAGACTTGTAATATCTTCAATCTGCTTGCTCTTCTGCTCTTCTTTAAGATGATACTCTTCTCTTGCAGTCGACTGGTCAGGTCGAGTTGTTCTCCCTTAGTATATTTTGAATCTGTCAGGTCAGGTCGACTTGTTCTTCTTTACTATATGTTGAAGCTATCATCTGCGAAGTGTCATCACTTCTGGAGCTCTCATATTTTGAGTAGTAGGCCACATTATATTAATGCACACAACAAATTACAACATGCATGGCATCTTTTAAAAGAATTGCAGAGATATCACAAAGGGGTTTACAGGGAGGCAGTATTGGATTAGAATCACTTCTGCATTACAAAGAAAATCTCACTTGTTTTTATGTTTTCATGCATGTCAGATATTGAACATTATCAAAATGAATATGAGAATGGGTGCACGAGAGGAATATTGCGGAACGATCCACTGGCTAACAAACTTGGCATGGTGGAGGATGGCCTATCTTATTCACCCATCAAGGTGCTTGCTCTAACTTTGCAAAGTTGTATTGGTCGCACATATTTTGCATCTGACCTCTTGCATTACTTCTACTTTGTTACACCATCTGCTTAGTTTAAGCATCATATATGAGTATATGCCATACCTATCCATTTTCTGTACCTATTCCATGTGTCGTCACACTATGTTTTTCCAGTCAAATGTTGTTCTTTCGTAATAGATGTCCAAAAGGAAGAGGGTGAGTGCAGATCCTCAAGGAGTACAAACTAGGTATTTGGAAAAGGTAGTGATACCTGTTAAATCAGATAGATCAGCAGCCATAGAAAACACAGGCCCAACTGTACCACACTTTACCCCTACTCCAGTGGCCAAACCCCTATTAGAACTGCTGGGAGCCCAGCGTCAGGTACTGTCTATGATATCAATTCAAAATTTGAACTCCTAAATTTCTGCTTGTGCCTTACCTTCTCTCTTGTATGAAAACTAATTTCAGATGAATCTCCTTGCTCAAAGGATCATACGATCTCAAAACAATAATGGGCTCTGCATTGCTCTTGTCAGTACCTCTCTCCCTTTTGCCTTGTAACGCTGTACTTAATTAATTTCTATTTGATTATGTATCATCAGTCTGCACCTGAGCTTCATTATCCTCTATTTCTTCCAATATTATTTGATCTATATTTACTCTTTGCAAAATGTAGAATAATGGCAACGCTTATAAAGAATTTTCTTTGGGGAATTTATTGAATTATCCTTCCATCAACATGGAGAAGGGCTTTGTCCAACCCGTGTTAACATGTAATGTAAGTTCATCCTTCTCAAGCCTTCAAACTTTGTTCTAGTATAGATTTGGATAGGCATCATTTCCTCCACTGCTATTTGCTTTGCTGTTTACATCTGATTGGATGTTTGCAACAACTACCAGTTTCAAATTGTAGTTGTAAAAACATGTTCCTTATGCAGAACAGATCCATTTATTTGCTTATATAATTGTGAAACCTGCTACGTGTCTCCTTGTTTCTCTTTCAGACTCGTATCTCTTACACCAGGCAAAACTTTAGGGAAGATAGTGAGCCAAACCATCTTGAGGACAGCGAGATGACCCCAAGGTCCTGTCTTGATGAAGACAGTGAGTTGAAGCTACTCACCAGCAGGTGTGAGACAACCTCTGTGCAGTCGCTGCCTTAATCGGTTCGACTTCTTCAGTCTCAACTTAAAGCGGAAAGGCTTGCTTCAGCTCAGCTCCGACTTGAAGTCAAAGATGCAATGAAGATGTCAGAGGACTGCTGTGCGCACCATCATGCCTTAAATCTAGTGTTGATGCATCTATCGTTGACACAATTGAGGTCTACTCAGCTTCTTCAGCTATTTGGGGGGGCCGACGTGGCCAGGCCAAGTGCCTTCTGAAGTGCTCTCAGTTTTGTATATTCTTTTGTCGGCGCGTTCTGGTGGCGAACTTTGATGCCCAGTGGATGTAATATGTGTGATAGCCGTGATAGCCTAGCGTAAGTTGCTTGCTTATTTATTTCCTTGTTGTCTTGTTTATTTATTTGCTTGTAGTCATTGCAGTTCTTTTTCCGCGGTTTGCTAGTGGCTGCAATAACCTATTTTTAAAACTAGGCCACAATAACCATGGGCTAATATTTACTGTAGTGACACTGGGCCTCCTACGGGCCGTAGAAACAGTGGGCCTTCTACGTGCTGTAGAAACAGTGGGCCTTCTACGGGCCGTAGAAACAATGGGCCTTCTACGGGCCGTAGAAACAATGGGCCTTCTACAGGCCGTATCATCAATGGGCCTTATACGGGCAGTATGATCGATTGGCCAAACATGGGCCAATAACAGGCCGCATTATGGCCATAAATGGGCTAGAGTTGGAATCGTCCGTTCATGGGCTGACCATAACGGGCCATCGTTAATAGGCCGTATTTGATGACTCTATGAAAACGGCCCAACGTATTAACGGACCACAAACGGGCCGACTGTAACCACAGGCTGAATTTGGCCCACAAGCAGAAAATGACAGTAACGGGCCGTAAGTAAACGAATGCTGGAAATGAGCCCAAGAATAAATGGGCTCTCAGAAGGCTGAAAGATAACATGGGCTGGAAACAGCCCAACGGAATAACGGGCCGTTAATGGGTATAAAGTGATACACTGTTCATTATGGGCCAGTTTCACCACGGGCCGTTAATGGGTGTAAAGTGATACACTGTTCATTACGGGCCAGTTTCACCACGGGCCGTTAATAGGCCAAGAGTTACATAGGGCCTCATATGGGCCGAAAGACGTCATGGGCCATACATGGGCCAGAAGTGAAAACGGGCTGGAATCATATTGGGTGGCCCAGATGACGCTATTGGGCCTAATTCGGATAGGGCGTAACGGGCCTTGGGTTAGCGGGCTGTAAATGGGCTATATGCGAACAGGCCATTAACAGGCTTTACATGGGCCGGCCTGCCACCTTTTGACCAAGTCAAACGGGCCGGCCTTTTCACAGGAATGGGCCTCTGTTGGGCCATGCCACGTGTCGACGTATCATAGGCGCTTTGTCCAATGAGTGGATGACATCTGTCCCAACGATGAGCCGACACGTGTTTCCTCCAGCCAATGGTGATTTTACACGTGGAAAATCCCCATTGGTCGCGGCTGTTAACGGGTTATCGGATCCAAAACCCGACCCTTAACGGCGTTCCGTTACGGTGGATGCCACGTGTCGGTCACCCTTGACGAAAGCACTTCTGTGACGCACGATTTATCGTCATGGAAGTGGACACTTCCGTGATGATAATTTTGGCAATGTCATGGAACACTTCTACGACAGCACAGGTATGACTATCTTGATTCTGTCATAAATTTGTCATGGATGTACATGCATGACAGAAAACGCGACCTACTGTGACAAACACGTATCATCACGGAAGTGTATTTTTTTTGTAGTGGTGGCAAGGAACTGCAAGGCAGTAGGCACAAAGTATACCCGGAACAATAGAGAGAATTTCAGGGTATCTTGTAATAACAAGATCAACGGGGAATGATTGTATGAATGGCAAGTGTATGTGGCTATCCATAGGGGTATATCGATGATAGGGAATTTGCAAAGGCGGTGGGCACAAGTGTCTCGAGAGAACATCGGAGATTATCTTCGGAATCTTCTGGTGCAGCAGACGATCATCTGTAATAAGGGGCTCTCCGGGAGAAAGTTGTTACGAGAACCTAATGTTAGAGTTTAGCAAATTCATTTAACCTGAATAGAAGAGAGATCAGAGTTCCAGAGTATAGGTCGAGGAATAAAAGATCCTAATACCACCCAATGGTGACGTGGGCCCGTAAGCCACACAACCATGTTAGTAAAAGTTTTGGAATGTCTAGACTCAACTTCGACCAATGAGTGTGGAAGGGGGATTCCTACAGGCAGTCGGCTCTGATACCAACTTGTGATGCCCCCGATTCAATCGTACACTAATCATGCACGCAAACGTGTACGATCAAGATCTGGGACTCATGGAAAGATATCACAACACAACTCTAAAACCATAAATAAGTCATACCAGCATCATAGTACAAGCCAGGGGCCTCGAGGGCTCGAATACAAGTGCTCAATCATAGACGAGTCAGCGGAAGCAAAAATATCTGAATACAGACATAAGTTAAACAAGTTGCCATAAGATGGCTAGCACAAACTAGGATACAGATCGAAAGAGGCGCAGGCAATACTTTGCCATAACAAGTTGCCATAAGATCCTGCTTTCATATACTTATAGCTCTAGTGCATCCGTTGCATGGCAATCCCTACTCACTCACATTGATATCTATTGATGGGCATCTCCATAGCCCGTTGATACGCCTAGTTGATGTGAGACTATCTTCTCCCTTTTTTGTCTTCCCCACAACCACCATTCTATTCCACATATAGTGCTATATCCATGGCTCACGCTCATGTATTGCGTGAAGATTGAAAAAGTTTGAGAACGTCAAAAGTATGAAACAATTGCTTGGCTTGTCATCGGGGTTGTGCATGATTTAAATACTTTGTGTGGTGAAGATAGAGCATAGCCAGACTATATGATTTTGTAGGGTTAACTTTCTTTGGCCATGTAATTTTGAGAAGACATGATTTCTTAGTTAGTATGCTTGAAGTATTATTATTTTTATGTCAATATTAAACTTTTGTCTTGAATCTTTCGGATCTGAATATTCATACCACAATTAAGAAGAATTACATTGAAATTATGCCAAGTAGCACTCCGCGTCAAAAATTCTGTTTTTATCATTTACCTACTCGAGGACGAGCAGGAATTAAGCTTGGGGATGCTTGATACGTCTCCAACGTATCTATAATTTTTTATTGCTCCATGCTATATTATCTACTGTTTTGGACATTATTGGGCTTTATTATTCGCTTTTATATTATTTTTGGGACTAACCTATTAACCGGAGGCCCAGCCCAGAATTGCTGTTTTTTGCCTATTTCAGAGTTCCGCAGAAAAAGAATATCAAACGGAGTCCAAACGGAATGAAACCTTCGGGAACGTGATTTTTAGGAAGATTATGATCCAGGAGACTTGGACCCTACGTCAAGAAACAAAAGAGGAGGCCACGAGGTAGGGGGCGCGCCCTCCACCCTCGTGGGCCCCCTGTTGCTCCACCGACGCACTCCTTCCTCCTATATATACCTACGTACCCCAAACGATCAGATACGGAGCCAAAAACCTAATTCCACCGCAACCTTCTGTACCCACGAGATCCCATCTTGGGCCTGTTCCGGAGCTCCGCCGGAGGGGGCATTGATCACAGAGGGCTTCTACATCAACACCATAGCCCCTCCGATGATGTGTGAGTAGTTTACCTCAGACCTTCGGGTCCATAGTTAGTAGCTAGATGGCTTCTTTTCTCTTTTTGGATCTCAATAAAATGTTCTCCCCTCTCTCGTGGAGATCTATTCGATGTAATCTTCTTTTGCGGTGTGTTTGTTGAGACCGATGAATTGTGGGTTTATGATCAAGTTTATCTATGAACAATATTTGAATCTTCTCTGAATTCTTTTATGTATGATTGGTTATCTTTGCAAGTCTCTTTGAATTATCAGTTTGGTTTGGCCTACTAGATTGATCTTTCTTGCAATGGGAGAAGTGCTTAGCTTTGGGTTCAATCTTGCGGTGTCCTTTCCCAGTGACAGTAGGGGCAGCAAGGCACGTCTTGTATTGTTGCCATCGAGGATAACAAGATGGGGTTTTTATCATATTGCATGAATTTATCCCTCTACATCATGTCATCTTGCTTAAGGCGTTACTCTGTTTTCATGAACTTAATACTCTAGATGCATGCTGGATAGCGGTCGATGAGTGGAGTAATAGTAGTAGATGCAGGTAGGAGTCGGTCTACTTGTCTCAGACGTGATGCCTATATACATGATCATACCTAGATATTCTCATAACTATGCTAGATTCTGTCAATTGCTCAACAGTAATTCGTTCACCCACCATAAAATACTTATGCTCTTGAGAGAAGCCACTAGTGAAACCTATGGCCCTCGGGTCTATCTTCATCATATTAATCTTCCAACACTTAGTTATTTCCTTTGCTTTTTACTTTGCTTTTATTTTACTTTGCATCTTTATCACAAAAATACCAAAAATATCATCCTATCCTATCTATCAGATCTCACTCTCGTAAGTGACCGTGAAGGGATTGACAACCCCTTGTCGCGTTGGTTGCGAGGATTTATTTGTTTTGTGTAGGTGCGAGGGACTCGCGCGTAGCCTCCTACTGGATTGATACCTTGGTTCTCAAAAACTGAGGGAAATACTTACGCTACTTTGCTGCATCACCCTTTCCTCTTCAAGGGAAAACCAACGCAGTGCTCAAGAGGTAGCAAGAAGGATTTCTGGGGCCGTTGCCGGGGAGGTCTACGCAAAAGTCAACATACCAAGTACCCATCACAATCCCTTATCTCTCGCATTACATTATTTGCCATTTTCCTCTCATTTTCCTCTCCCCCACTTCACCCTTGCCGTTTTATTCGCCCTCTCTTTTCCGTTTGCCTCTTTTTCGCTTGCTTTTTGTTTGCTCGTGTGTTGGATTGCTTGTTTGTCACGACGGCTCAAGATAATACCAAATTATGTGACTTTACCAATACCAACAATAATGATTTCCTTAGCACTCCGAAGTCTCCTCTTACCGATACTGAATCTTGTGAAATCAATGCTGCCTTGTTGAATCTTGTCATGAAAGATCAATTCGCCGGCCTTCCTAGTGAAGATGCCGCTACTCATCTAAATAGCTTCGTTGATTTGTGTGATATGCAAAAGAAGAAAGATGTTGACAATGATATTGTTAAATTGAAGCTATTTCCTTTTTCCCGTAGAGATCGTGCTAAAGCTTGGTTTTCGTCTTTGCCTAAAAATAGTATTGATTCTTGGAACAAGTGCAAAGATGCTTTTATCTCTAAGTATTTTCCTCCCGCTAAGATTATCTCTCTTAGAAATGATATTATGAATTTTAAGCAACTTGATCATGAACGTGTTGCACAAGCTTGGGAGAGGATGAAATTAATGATACGTAATTGCCCTACTCATGGTTTGAATTTGTGGATGATTATACAAAATTTTTATGCCGGACTGTATTTTGCTTCTAGAAATCTTTTAGATTCGGCCGCGGGAGGCACTTTTATGGAAATCACTTTAGGAGAAGCTACTAAACTCCTAGATAATATTATGGTTAATTATTCTCAATGGCACACTGAAAGATCTACTAATAATAAAGTGCATGCGATAGAAGAAATTAATGTTTTGAGTGGAAAGATGGATGAACTTATGAAATTATTTGCTACTAAGAGTGTTTCTTCTGATCCTAATGATATTCCTTTGTCTACCTTGATTGAGAATAATAATGAATCTATGGATGTGGATTTTGTTGGTAGGAATAATTTTGGTAACAACGCGTATAGAGGAAACTTTAATCCTAGGCCTTATCCTAGCAATTCCTCTAATAATTATGGAAATTCCTACAACAACTCTTATGGAAATTTTAATAAGATGCCCTCTGAATTTGAGACTAGTGTTAAAGAGTTTATGAATTCGCAAAAGAATTTCAATGCTTTGCTTGAAGAGAAATTGCTTAAAGTTGATGAATTGGCTAGGAACGTTGATAGAATTTCTCTTGATGTTGATTCTTTAAAGCTTAGATCTATTCCTCCTAAGCATGATATCAATGAGTCTCTCAAAGCCATGAAAATTTCCATTGATGAGTGCAAAGAAAGAACCGCTAGGATGCGTGCTAAGAAAGATTGCTTTATGAAAGCGTGTTCTTCGAATTTCTATGAAAATAAAGATGAGGATCTAAAAGTTATTGATGTGTCCCCTATTAAATCTTTGTCTTGCAATATGAATCTTGATAATGATGGGACTAAATATGATCCACCTTTACCTAGAAGGCGTTCCAAAAACTCGGAGTTTTTAGATCTTGATGCTAAAATTGATAAAAGTGGGATTGAAGAAATCAAAACGTTAGATGTTAATAAACCCACTATTTTGGATTTCAAGGAATTTAATTATGAAAATTGCTCTTTGATAGATTGTATTTCCTTGTTGCAATCCGTGCTAAATTCTCCTCGTGCTTATAGTCAAAATAAAGCGTTTACTAAACATATCGTTGATGCCTTGATGCAATCTTATGAAGAAAAGCTTGAGTTGGAAGTTTCTATTCCTAGAAAACTTTATGATGAGTGGGAACCTACTATTAAAATTAAGATTAATGATGATGAGTTCTATGCTTTATGTGATTTGGGTGCTAGTGTTTCAACTATTCCCAAAACCTTGTGCGATTTGCTAGATTTCCGTGATTTTGATGATTGCTCTCTAAACTTGCACCTTGCGGATTCCACTATTAAGAAACCTATGGGAAGAATTAATGATGTTCTTATTTTTGCAAATAGGAACTATGTGCCCGTAGATTTTATCGTTCTTGATATAGATTGCAATCCTTTATGTCCTATTATTCTTGGTAGACCTTTCCTTAGAACGATTGGTGCAATTATTGATATGAATGAAGGGAATATTAGATTCCAATTTCCATTAAAGAAAGGCATGGAACACTTCCCTAGGAAGAAAATAAAATTACCATATGAATCTATCATGAGAGCCACTTATGGATTGCCTACCAAAGATGGCAATACCTAGATCTATCCTTGCCTTTATGCCTAGCTAGGGGCGTTAAACGATAGCGCTTGTTGGGAGGCAACCCAATTTTATTTTTAGTTTTTTTTGCTTTTTGCTTCTGTTTAGGACTAAATATTTTTTCTAGCCTCTGGTTAGATGTGTTTTTATGTTTCAATTAGTTTTTGTGCCAAGTTAAACCTATAGGATCTTCTTGGATGATAGTTATTTGATCTTGCTGTAATTTCCAGAAACTTTCTGTTCACGAAAATAATTGTTAAAAATCACCAGAACGTGATAAAATAGTGATTCTAATTGCTGCTGATCAATAACAAATTGTCTAGGTCGTCCTATTTTGGCTGATTTTGTGGAGTTCCAGAAGTTTGCGTTAGTTACAGATTACTACAGTCTGTTCTGTTTTTGACAGATTCTATTTTTCGTGTGTTGTTTGCTTATTTTGATGAATCTATGGCTATTCAAATAGTTTATAAACCATAGAGAAGTTGGAATACAGTAGGTTTAACACCAATATAAATAAATAATGAGTTCATTACAGTACCTTGAAGTGGTCTTTTGTTTTCTTTTGCTAACGGAGCTCACGAGATTTTCTGTTGAGTTTTGTGTTGTGAAGTTTTCATGTTTTGGGTGAAAGATTTTGATGGATTATGGAACAAGGAGTGGAAAGAGCCTAAGCTTGGGGATGCCCATGGCACCCCCAAGATAATCTAAGGTCACCATAAAGCCAAAGCTTGGGGATGCCCCGGAAGGCATCCCCTCTTTCGTCTACTTCCATCGGTAACTATACTTGGAGCTATATTTTTATTCACCACATGATATGTGTTTTGCTTGGAGCGTCTTGTATGATTTGAGTCTTTGCTTTTTAGTTTACCACAATCATCCTTGGTGTACACACCTTCTGAGAGAGCCATACATGATTTCGAATTTATTAGAATACTCTATGTGCTTCGCTTATATCTTTTGAGTTATATAGTTTTGCTCTAGTACTTCACTTATATCTTTTAGAGCACGGTGGTGGATTTTTTTATATAAACTATTGATCTCTCATGCTTCACTTAGATTATTTTGAGAGTCTTAAATAGCATGGTAATTTGCTTAAATAATCCTAATATGCTTGGTATTCAAGATTAGTAAAAACTTTCTTATGAGTGTGTTGAATACTAAGAAAAGTTTGATGCTTGATAATTGTTTTGAGATATAAAGATGGTGATATTAGAGTCATGCTAGTTGAGTAGTTGTGAATTTGAGAAATACTTGTGTTAAAGTTTGTGATTCCCGTAGCATGCACCTATGGTGAACCGTTATGTGATGAAGTCGGAGCATGATTTATTTATTGATTGTCTTCCTTATGAGTGGCGGTCGGGGACGAGCGATGGTCTTTTCCTACCAATCTATCCCCCTAGGAGCATGCGCGTAATACTTTTCTTTGATAACTTGTAGATTTTTGCAATAAGTATATGAGTTATTTATGACTAATGTTGACTCCATGGATTATACGCACCCTTCTTCCTCCCACCATTGCTAGCCCCTCTAATACCGCACACTTTTCGCCGGTTTCATAAACCCCCCATTACCTTCCCCAAAACAGCCACCATACCTACCTATCATGGCATTTCCATAGCCATTCCGAGATATATTGCCATGCAACTTTCCACCGTTCCGTTTATTATGACACGCTCCATCATTGTCATATTGCTTTGCATGATCATGTAGTTGACATCGTATTTGTGGCAAAGCCACCGTTCATAATTCTTTCATACATGTCACTCTTGATTCATTGCATATCCCGGTATACCGCCGGACGCATTCATATGGAGTCATATTTTGTTCTAAGTATCGAGTTGTAATTCTTGAGTTGTAAGGAAATAAAAGTGTGATGATCTTCATTTTTAGAGCATTGTCCCAAGTGAGGAAAAGGATGATGGAGACTATGATTCCCCCACAAGTCGGGATGAGACTCCGGACGAAAAAAGAGGCCATAAAAAAAAGAAAAGGCCCAAATAAGAAAAAATGAGAGAAAAAGAGAGAAGGGACAATGTTACTATCATTTTACCACACTTGTGCTTCAAAGTAGCACCATGATCTTCATGATAGAGAGTCTCTCATTTTGTCACTTTCATATACTAGTGGGAATTTTTCATTATACAACTTGGCTTGTATATTCCAATGATGGGCTTCCCCAAAATGCCCTAGGTCTTTGTGAGCAAGCAAGTTGGATGCACACCCACTTAGTTTCTTTTGTTGAGCTTTCATATACTTATAGCTCTAGTGCATCCGTTGCATGGCAATCCCTACTCACTCACATTGATATCTATTGATGGGCATCTCCATAGCCCGTTGATACGCCTAGTTGATGTGAGACTATCTTCTCCCTTTTTTGTCTTCCCCACAACCACCATTCTATTCCACATATAGTGCTATATCCATGGCTCACGCTCATGTATTGCGTGAATATTGAAAAAGTTTGAGAACGTCAAAAGTGTGAAACAATTGCTTGGCTTGTCATCGGGGTTGTGCATGATTTAAATACTTTGTGTGGTGAAGATAGAGCATAGCCAGACTATATGATTTTGTAGGGTTAACTTTCTTTGGCCATGTAATTTTGAGAAGACATGATTTCTTAGTTAGTATGCTTGAAGTATTATTATTTTTATGTCAATATTAAACTTTTGTCTTGAATCTTTCGGATCTGAATATTCATACCACAATTAAGAAGAATTACATTGAAATTATGCCAAGTAGCACTCCGCATCAAAAATTCTGTTTTTATCATTTACCTACTTGAGGACGAGCAGGAATTAAGCTTGGGGATGCTTGATACGTCTCCAACGTATCTATAATTTTTGATTGCTCCATGCTATATTATCTACAGTTTTGGACATTATTGGGCTTTATTATTCACTTTTATATTATTTTTGGGACTAACCTATTAACCGGAGGCCCATCCGAGAATTGCTGTTTTTTGCCTATTTCAGAGTTTCGCAGAAAAGGAATATCAAACAGAGTCCAAACGGAATGAAAGCTTCGGGAACGTGATTTTTAGGAAGATTATGATCCAGGAGACTTGGACCCTACGTCAAGAAACAAAAGAGGAGGCCACGAGGTAGCGGGCGTGCCCTCCACCCTCGTGGGCCCCCTGTTGCTCCACCAACGTACTCCTTCCTCCTATATATACCTACATACCCCCAAACGATCAGATACGGAGCCAAAAACCTAATTCCACCACCGCAACCTTCTGTACCCACGAGATCCCATCTTGGGGCCTGTTCCGGAGCTCCGCCGGAGGGGGCATCGATCACGGAGGGCTTCTACATCAACACCATAGCCCCTCCGATGATGTGTGAGTAGTTTACCTCAGACCTTCGGGTCCATAGTTAGTAGCTAGATGGCTTCTTTTCACTTTTTGGATCTCAATACAATGTTCTCCCCCTCTCTCGTGGAGATCTATTCGATGTAATCTTCTTTTGCGGTGTGTTTGTTGAGACCGATGAATTGTGGGTTTATGATCAAGTTTATCTATGAACAATATTTGAATCTTCTCTGAATTCTTTTATGTATGATTGGTTATCTTTGCAAGTCTCTTCGAATTATCAGTTTGGTTTGGCCTACTAGATTGATCTTTCTTGCAATGGGAGAAGTGCTTAGCTTTGGGTTCAGTCTTGCGGTGTCCTTTCCCAGTGACAGTAGGGGCAGCAAGGCACGTATTGTATTGTTGCCATCGAGGATAACAAGATGGGGGTTTTATCATATTGCATGAATTTATCCCTCTACATCATGTCATCTTGCTTAAGGCGTTACTCTGTTTTCATGAACTTAATACTCTAGATGCATGCTGGATAGCGGTCGATGAGTGGAGTAATAGTAGTAGTTGCAGGCAGGAGTCGGTCTACTTGTCTCGGACGTGATGCCTATATACATGATCATACCTAGATATTCTCATAACTATGCTCAATTCTGTCAATTGCTCAAGAGTAATTCGTTCACCGACCGTAAAATACTTATGCTCTTGAGAGAATCCACTAGTGAAACCTATGGCCCTCGGGTCTATCTTCATCATATTAATCTTCCAACACTTAGTTATTTCCTTTGCTTTTTTACTTTGCTTTTATTTTACTTTGCATCTTTATCACAAAAATACCAAAAATATTACCCTATCTATCAGATATCACTCTCGTAAGTGACCGTTAAGGGATTGACAACCCCTTATCGCGTTGGTTGCGGGGATTTATTTGTTTTGTGTAGGTGCGAGGGACTCGCGCGTAGCCTCCTACTGGATTGATACCTTGGTTCTCAAAAACTGAGGGAAATAGTTACGCTACTTTGCTGCATCACCCTTTCCTCTTCAAGGGAAAACCAACGCAGTGCTCAAGAGGTAGCAAGAAGGATTTCTGGCGCCGTTGCCGGGGAGGTCTACGCAAAAGTCAACATACCAAGTACCCATCACAATCCCTTATCTCTCGCATTACATTATTTGCCATTTGCCTCTCGTTTTCCTCTCCCCCACTTCACCCTTGCCATTTTATTCTCCCTCTCTTTTCCATTTGCCTCTTTTTCGCTTGCTTTTTGTTTGCTCGTGTGTTGGATTGCTTGTTTGTCACGACGGCTCAAGATAATACCAAATTATGTGACTTTACCAATACCAACAATAATGATTTCCTTAGCACTCTGAAGTCTCCTCTTACCGATACTGAATCTTGTGAAATCAATGCTGCCTTGTTGAATCTTGTCATGAAAGATCAATTCGCCGGCCTTCCTAGTGAAGATGCCGCTACTCATCTAAATAGCTTCGTTGATTTGTGTGATATGCAAAAGAAGAAAGATGTTGACAATGATATTGTTAAATTGAAGCTATTTCCTTTTTCCCGTAGAGATCGTGCTAAAGCTTGGTTTTCGCCTTTGCCTAAAAATAGTATTGATTCTTGGAACAAGTGCAAAGATGCTTTTATCTCTAAGTATTTTCCTCCCGCTAAGATCATCTCTCTTAGAAACGATATTATGAATTTTAAGCAATTTGATCATGAACATGTTGCACAAGCTTGGGAGAGGATGAAATTAATGATACGTAATTGCCCTACTCATGGTTTGAATTTGTGGATGATTATACAAAATTTTTATGCCAGACTAAATTTTGCTTCTAGAAATCTTTTAGATTCGGCTGCGGGAGGCACTTTTACGGAAATCACTTTAGGAGAAGCTACTAAACTCCTAGATAATATTATGGTTAACTATTCTCAATGGCACACTGAAAGATCTACTAATAATAAAGTGCATGCGATAGAAGAAATTAATGTTTTGAGTGGAAAGATGGATGAACTTATGAAATTATTTGCTACTAAGAGTGCTTCTTCTGATCCTAATGATATGCCTTTGTCTACCTTGATTGAGAATAATAATGAATCTATGGATGTGAATTTTGTTGGTAGGAATAATTTTGGTAACAACGCGTATAGAGGAAACTTTAAACCTAGGCCTTATCCTAGCAATTCCTCTAATAATTATGGAAATTCCTACAACAACTCTTATGGAAATTTTAATAAGATGCCCTCTGAATTTGAGACTAGTGTTAAAGAGTTTATGAATTCGCAAAAGAATTTCAATGCTTTGCTTGAAGAGAAATTGCTTAAAGTTGATGAATTGGCTAGGAACGTTGATAGAATTTCTCTTGATGTTGATTCTTTAAAGCTTAGATCTATTCCTCCTAAGCATGACATCAATGAGTCTCTCAAAGCCATGAGAATTTCCATTGATGAGTGCATAGAAAGAACCGCTAGGATGCGTGCTAAGAAAGATTGCTTTATGAAAGCGTGTTCTTCGAATTTCAATGAAAATAAAGATGAGGATCTAAAAGTTATTGATGTGTCCCCTATTAAATCTTTGTTTTGCAATATGAATCTTGATAATGATGGGACTGAATATGATCCACCTTTACCTAGAAGGCGTTCCAAAAACTCGGAGTTTTTAGATCTTGATGCTAAAATTGATAAATGTGGGATTGAAGAAATCAAAACGTTAGATGTTAATAAACCCACTATTTTGGATTTCAAGGAATTTAATTATGAAAATTGCTCTTTGATAGATTGTATTTCCTTGTTGCAATCCGTGCTAAATTCTCCTCATGCTTATAGTCAAAATAAAGCGTTTACTAAACATATCATTGATGCCTTGATGCAATCTTATGAAGAAAAGCTTGAGTTGGAAGTTTCTATTCCTAGAAAACTTTATGATGAGTGGGAACCTACTATTAAAATTAAGATTAAGGATGATGAGTTCTACGCTTTATGTGATTTGGGTGCTAGTGTTTCCTCTATTCCCAAAACCTTGTGCGATTTGCTAGATTTCCGTGATTTGATGATTGCTCTCTAAACTTGCACCTTGCGGATTCCACTATTAAGAAACCTATGGGAAGAATTAATGATGTTCTTATTGTTGCAAATAGGAACTATGTGCCCGTAGATTTTATCGTTCTTGATATAGATTGCAATCCTTCATGTCCTATTATTCTTGGTAGACCTTTCCTTAGAACGATTGGTGCAATTATTGATATGAAGGAATTGAATATTAGATTCCAATTTCCATTAAAGAAAGGCATGGAACACTTCCCTAGGAAGAAAATAAAATTACCATATGAATCTATCATGAGAGCCACTTATGGATTGCCTACCAAAGATGGCAATACCTAGATCTATCCTTGCTTTTATGCCTAGCTAGGGGCGTTAAACGATAGCGCTTGTTGGGAGGCAACCCAATTTTATTTTTAGTTTTTTTTGCTTTTTGCTTCTGTTTAGGAATAAATATTTGTTCTAGCCTCTGGTTAGATGTGTTTTTATGTTTCAATTAGTTTTTGTGCCAAGTTAAACCTATAGGATCTTCTTGGATGATTGTTATTTGATCTTGCTGTAATTTCCAGAAACTTTCTGTTCACGAAAATAATTGTTAAAAATCACCAGAACGTTATAAAATAGTGATACCAATTGCTGCTGATCAATAAACAAATTTTCTAGGTCGTCCTATTTTGGCAGATTTTTTGGAGTTCCAGAAGTTTGCGTTAGTTACAGATTACTACAGACTGTTCTGTTTTTGACATATTCTGTTTTTCGTGTGTTGTTTGCTTATTTTGATGAATCTATGGCTAGTAAAATAGTTTATAAACCATAGAGAAGTTGGAATACAGTAGGTTTAACACCAATATAAATAAAGAATGAGTTCATTACATTACCTTGAAGTGGTCTTTTGTTTTCTTTCGCTAACGGAGCTCATGAGATTTTCTGTTGAGTTTTGTGTTGTGAAGTTTTCAAGTTTTGGGTGAAAGATTTTGATGGATTATGGAACAAGGAGTGGCAAGAGACTAAGCTTGGAGATGCCCATGGCACCCCCAAGATAATCTAAGGACACCATAAAGCCAAAGCTTGGGGATGCCCCGGAAGGCATCCCCTCTTTCGTCTACTTCCATCGGTAACTATACTTGGAGCTATATTTTTATTCACCACATGATATGTGTTTTGCTTGGAGCGTCTTGTATGATATGAGTCTTTGCTTTTTAGTTTACCACAATCATCCTTGCTGTACACACCTTTTCAGAGAGCCATACATGATTTGGAATTTATTAGAATACTCTATGTGCTTCGCTTATATCTTTTGAGTTATATAGTTTTGCTCTAGTACTTCACTTATATCTTTTAGAGCACGGTGGTGGATTTGTTTTATATAAACTATTGATCTCTCATGCTTCACTTAGATTATTTTGAGAGTCTTAAATATCATGGTAATTTGCTTAAATAATCCTAATATGCTTGGTATTCAAGATTAGTAAAAACTTTCTTATGAGTGTGTTGAATACTAAGAAAAGTTTGATGCTTGATAATTGTTTTGAGATATAAAGATGGTGATATTAGAGTCATGCTAGTTGAGTAGTTGTGAATTTGAGAAATACTTGTGTTAAAGTTTGTGATTCCCGTAGCATGCACCTATGGTGAACCGTTATGTGATGAAGTCGGAGCATGATTTATTTATTGATTGTCTTCCTTATGAGTGGCGGTCGGGGACGAGCGATGGTCTTTTCCTACCAATCTACCCCCTAGGAGCATGCGCGTAATACTTTTCTTTGATAACTTGTAGATTTTTGCAATAAGTATATGAGTTATTTATGACTAATGTTGAGTCCATGGATTATACGCACCCTTCTTCCTCCCACCATTGCCAGCCTCTCTAATACCGCGCACTTTTCGCCGGTATCATAAACCCACCATATACCTTCCTCAAAACAGCCACCATACCTACCTATCATGGCATTTCCATAGCCATTCCGAGATATATTGCCATGCAACTTTCCACCGTTCCGTTTATTATGACACGCTCCATCATTGTCATATTGCTTTGCATGATCATGTAGTTGACATCGTATTTGTGGCAAAGCCACCATTCATAATTCTTTCATACATGTCACTCTTGATTTATTGCATATCCCGGTATACCGCCGGAGGCATTCATATAGAGTCATATTTTGTTCTAATTATCGAGTTGTAATTCTTGAGTTGTAAGTAAATAAAAGTGTGATGATCTTCATTTTTAGAGCATTGTCCCAAGTGAGGAAAAGGATGATGGAGACTATGATTCCCCCACAAGTCGGGATGAGACTCCGGACGAAAAAAGAGGCCATAAAAAAAAGAAAAGGCCCAAATAAGAACAAATGAGAGAAAAAGAGAGAAGGGACAATGTTACTATCCTTTTACCACACTTGTGCTTCAAAGTAGCACCATGATCTTCATGATAGAGAGTCTCTCATTTTGTCACTTTCATATACTAGTGGGAATTTTTCATTATACAACTTGGCTTGTATATTCCAATGATGGGCTTCCCCAAAATGCCCTAGGTCTTTGTGAGCAAGCAAGTTGGATGCACACCCACTTAGTTTCTTTTGTTGAGCTTTCATATACTTATAGCTCTAGTGCATCCGTTGCATGGCAATCCCTACTCACTCACATTGATATCTATTGATGGGCATCTCCATAGCCCGTTGATACGCCTAGTTGATGTGAGACTATCTTCTCCCTTTTTTGTCTTCCCCACAACCACCATTCTATTCCACATATAGTGCTATATCCATGGCTCACGCTCATGTATTGCGTGAATATTGAAAAAGTTTGAGAACGTCAAAAGTGTGAAACAATTGCTTGGCTTGTCATCGGGGTTGTGCATGATTTAAATACTTTGTGTGGTGAAGATAGAGCATAGCCAGACTATATGATTTTGTAGGGTTAACTTTCTTTGGCCATGTAATTTTGAGAAGACATGATTTCTTAGTTAGTATGCTTGAAGTATTATTATTTTTATGTCAATATTAAAATTTTGTCTTGAATCTTTCGGATCTGAATATTCATACCACAATTAAGAAGAATTACATTGAAATTATGCCAAGTAGCACTCCGCGTCAAAAATTCTGTTTTTATCATTTACCTACTCGAGGACGAGCAGGAATTAAGCTTGGGGATGCTTGATACGTCTCCAACGTATCTATAATTTTTGATTGCTCCATGCTATATTATCTACTGTTTTGGACATTATTGGGCTTTATTATTCGCTTTTATATTATTTTTGGGACTAACCTATTAACCGGAGGCCCAGCCCAGAATTGCTGTTTTTTGCCTATTTCAGAGTTCCGCAGAAAAAGAATATCAAACGGAGTCCAAACGGAATGAAACCTTCGGGAACGTGATTTTTAGGAAGATTATGATCCAGGAGACTTGGACCCTACGTCAAGAAACAAAAGAGGAGGCCACGAGGTAGGGGGCGCGCCGTCCACCCTCGTGGGCCCCCTGTTGCTCCACCGACGCACTCCTTCCTCCTATATATACCTACGTACCCCAAACAATCAGATACGGAGCCAAAAACCTAATTCCACCGCCGCAACCTTCTGTACCCACGAGATCCCATCTTGGGCCTGTTCCGGAGCTCCGCCGGAGGGGGCATCGATCACAGAGGGCTTCTACATCAACACCATAGCCCCTCCGATGATGTGTGAGTAGTTTACCTCAGACCTTCGGGTCCATAGTTAGTAGCTAGATGTCTTCTTTTCTCTTTTTGGATCTCAATAAAATGTTCTCCCCTCTCTCGTGGAGATCTATTCGATGTAATCTTCTTTTGCGGTGTGTTTGTTGAGACCGATGAATTGTGGGTTTATGATCAAGTTTATCTATGAACAATATTTGAATCTTCTCTGAATTCTTTTATGTATGATTGGTTATCTTTGCAAGTCTCTTCGAATTATCAGTTTGGTTTGGCCTACTAGATTGATCTTTCTTGCAATGGGAGAAGTGCTTAGCTTTGGGTTCAATCTTGCGGTGTCCTTTCCCAGTGACAGTAGGGGCAGCAAGGCACGTCTTGTATTGTTGCCATCGAGGATAACAAGATGGGGTTTTTATCATATTGCATGAATTTATCCCTCTACATCATGTCATCTTGCTTAAGGCATTACTCTGTTTTCATGAACTTAATACTCTAGATGCATGCTGGATAGCGGTCGATGAGTGGAGTAATAGTAGTAGATGCAGGTAGGAGTCGGTCTACTTGTCTCAGACGTGATGCCTATATACATGATCATACCTAGATATTCTCATAACTATGCTAGATTCTGTCAATTGCTCAACAGTAATTCGTTCACCCACCATAAAATACTTATGCTCTTGAGAGAAGCCACTAGTGAAACCTATGGCCCTCGGGTCTATCTTCATCATATTAATCTTCCAACACTTAGTTATTTCCTTTGCTTTTTTACTTTGCTTTTATTTTACTTTGCATCTTTATCACAAAAATACCAAAAATATCATCCTATCCTATCTATCAGATCTCACTCTCGTAAGTGACCGTGAAGGGATTGACAACCCCTTGTCGCGTTGGTTGCGAGGATTTATTTGTTTTGTGTAGGTGCGAGGGACTCGCGCGTAGCCTCCTACTGGATTGATACCTTGGTTCTCAAAAACTGAGGGAAATACTTACGCTACTTTGCTGCATCACCCTTTCCTCTTCAAGGGAAAACCAACGCAGTGCTCAAGAGGTAGCAAGAAGGATTTCTGGCGCCGTTGCCGGGGAGGTCTACGCAAAAGTCAACATACCAAGTACCCATCACAATCCCTTATCTCTCGCATTACATTATTTGCCATTTTCCTCTCATTTCCTCTCCCCCACTTCACCCTTGCCGTTTTATTCGCCCTCTCTTTTCCGTTTGCCTCTTTTTCGCTTGCTTTTTGTTTGCTCGTGTGTTGGATTGCTTGTTTGTCACGATGGCTCAAGATAATACCAAATTATGTGAATTTACCAATACCAACAATAATGATTTCCTTAGCACTCCGATTGCTCCTCTTACCGATACTGAATCTTGTGAAATCAATGTTGCCTTGTTGAATCTTGTCATGACAGATCAATTCGCCGGCCCTCCTAGTGAAGATGCCGCTACTCATCTAAATAGCTTCATTGATTTGTGTGATATGCAAAAGAAGAAAGATGTTGACAATGATATTGTTAAATTGAAGCTATTTCCTTTTTCGCTTAGAGATTGTGCTAAAGCTTGGTTTTCGTCTTTGCCTAAAAATAGTATTGATTCTTGGAACAAGTGCAAAGATGCTTTTATCTCTAAGTATTTTCCTCCCGCTAAGATCATCTCTCTTAGAAACGATATTATGAATTTTAAGCAACTTGATCATGAACATGTTGCACAAGCTTGGGAGAGGATGAAATTAATGATACATAATTGCCCTACTCATGGTTTGAATTTGTGGATGATTATACAAAATTTTTATGCCGGACTGAATTTTGCTTCTAGAAATCTTTTAGATTCGGCCGCGGGAGGCACTTTTATGGAAATCACTTTAGGAGAAGCTACTATACTCCTAGATAATATTATGGTTAATTATTCTCAATGGCACACTGAAAGATCTACTAATAATAAAGTGCATGCGATAGAAGAAATTAATGTTTTGAGTGGAAAGATGGATGAACTTATGAAATTATTTGCTACTAAGAGTGTTTCTTCTAATCCTAATGATATGCCTTTGTCTACTTTGATTGAGAATAATAATGAATCTATGGATGTGAATTTTGTTGGTAGGAATAATTTTGGTAACAACGCGTATAGAGGAAACTTTAATCCTAGGCCTTATCCTAGCAATTCCTCTAATAATTATGGAAATTCCTACAACAACTCTTATGGAAATTTTAATAAGATGCCCTCTGAATTTGAGACTAGTGTTAAAGAGTTTATGAATTCGCAAAAGAATTTCAATGCTTTGCTTGAAGAGAAATTGCTTAAAGTTGATGAATTGGCTAGGAACGTTGATAGAATTTCTCTTGATGTTGATTCTTTAAAGCTTAGATCTATTCCTCCTAAGCATGATATCAATGAGTCTCTCAAAGCCATGAGAATTTCCATTGATGAGTGCAAAGAAAGAACCGCTAGGATGCGTGCTAAGAAAGATTGCTTTATGAAAGCGTGTTCTTCGAATTTCTATGAAAATAAAGATGAGGATATAAAAGTTATTGATGTGTCCCCTATTAAATCTTTGTTTTGCAATATGAATCTTGATAATGATGGGACTGAATATGATCCACCTTTACCTAGAAGGCGTTCCAAAAACTCGGAGTTTTTAGATCTTGATGCTAAAATTGATAAAAGTGGGATTGAAGAAATCAAAACGTTAGATGTTAATAAACCCACTATTTTGTATTTCAAGGAATTTAATTATGAAAATTGCTCTTTGATAGATTGTATTTCCTTGTTGCAATCCGTGCTAAATTCTCCTCATGCTTATAGTCAAAATAAAGCGTTTACTAAACATATCGTTGATGCCTTGATGCAATCTTATGAAGAAAAGCTTGAGTATGGGGCAGTGGGGCACGGGGAGGAGGACGGAGACGACGGGCGACGTCGGGGAGGCAGGCCGGCGAGGGAGGTGTGGTCAAGGCGGCCTCCGGCGGCGTCAGGGGCGACGGGCGACGGCGTCGAGTCGCGGGTGGGGAGGACGGCGCGGTGGGATCGTGCCCCCGATCTCGATCCAGATCGGGGGAAAGGGAGAGAGCGAGTGGGGGGGGAGTGGGTGTCGGTGGGGGTTAGGGTTTGGGGTAGTGGGGGATATGGGCGCGGCTGGTGGGCCTGCCTGGTGGCCTGCTGGGCCGTGGCCCAGTGGGGGTGGGGGTTTACTTTGTTGTGTTTTTTTAATCTTGTTTAGTCTTTTTTTATTCTCTTGTTTCCGTTCTTTTACTTATGTAATATTTTATAGTTTTACAAAAAAAGTGAAACCCACACCTAAAATAGAGTTACAATTATAACTACTGCCACAAAAGGTTTTAACCCTGAACATAATAGTATAGTATTTTATAAAATCCAAAATGCATTTATTTAATTGCTTTACCTACTATTTTAGTTACTTAAGTGCATTTAACCCTTTTATAAAAATGTGGCTTCTCCATCATAATTACCTATGCATTATTTGACACAACCCGAACAATTTAGTTTTAATATTTGAAAAGTTTTGTTGTTTGCCTTTATTTTGAATTTGAATTTCGAATCGATTTTGAACTAACACGAGATTTAACAACAGTAACCAAGGTGACGTGGCATCATTAGTAGAGGGTTACTGTAGTTTAACTATCCGGGCATCACAATCAAGGCCAACACAACGGATTGAAGCCACCAGGCTCTTTGTTGCAGTTGGTGACCAAGCCCGTGACCTCCCCAAACGTGTCAAGAGTGGAGGCAAGGAAACTAACATCTTCCTTGTCTGGCTTAATAAAAACAACAGTGTCATCGACATACAGAGAAGCACGGAGAGTTGCCGGATTTCCATGAAGCGGTTGGAGCTTTCCTTGCACTGTGGCTTTGTGCAAGATGTGGTGCAGGGGGCCGATGGCAAGCACAAAAAGGAGAGGAGACAACGGGGCCCCTTGCCTTAGGCCCTTCCCGTGTTTGATGGAATCGTCAACTGTGCCACAAGCAAAACCCTCGAAGAGGCCGTAGATAGAAGGGCCGAAACCCAACCCCTGAAGCGCATTGGGAAGCCAAGGTGCTATAGCAAATCAATTAATTAGTCTCATCGAACCGAGTCAAAAGCCTTCTTGATATCGAGCTTGAAAAGCAACATGGGGGTTTTGTTCCGGTGAAAATGTCTAGCGAGGTTGCGGACGTAGATGAAATTGTCGTGGATGCTCTGCTTCTTGATGAAGGCACTCTGGGCCTGTGAGACAAGGTCATCCATGTGAACAGAGAGGCGAGTCGCCATCATTTTGGCAATAAGCTTAGCGATAGCATGGATCAGACTTACAGGTCTAAAGTCGGATATGTCTTCGACACCGTCTTTCTTGGGGATAAGCGCAATGTTGGCGAAGTTTCAACCAATGGAAATTGGGGCATGGAGGTTGGAAAAGTGGCCGACGGTGGTCTTGACATCCACCTTTATGATGTCCAACATGCCTTGAAGAATGTACCCGTGAAGCCATCATGCCTCATCGCCTTATCACTCGGAGAGTCAAACGCAACACGCCTAATCTCGTCAATGGTAAAAGGAGCTCCGATGTCCGAGAGGTCACAAGTCGGGGTGGGTAAGCTACTCCAGTTGAGATCCTTGTGCCATCGGGGGCCTTTCTTGATGGTTGAGGAAAAGTGGCGTTGAATAATGTCCTTTTTGTGATTGTCATCGGTTACCCAACCCGCATTGTGCTTTAGGCGATGAATGAAAAATTTCCTCCTCCGACGGTTAATTCTCAGGTGGAAGAATCTTGTGTTACCATCCCCTTCTTTAATGTTTGCGATTCTAGAGTTTTGCCTTTTCCAAGCCTTCTCAAGTATAGCCAAGCTGATCACGCGTCTCTTGAGTCTCACACGGAGGTCAAGCTCCCCCAAGCTGAGGGCTCGTGATTCTTGGGCAACGTCAAGGCGAAGGATAATCTCTAGAGCCATGTGGAGCTGGACTTTCGCGTTTGAGAAGAGAGTTTTACTCCACACTTTTAGCCTGATGCTAGTCTTCTTCAGCTTGTGGTGTAACACATGGTATGGCTCTACATGGTTGTGATCTTCATTCCACACCTCCTGGACAGTAGATAGGAACCCGTGCATTTTGATCCAAAAGTTCTCGAAGTTCATCCTATTGTTTCGTAGTTCATGAGTTCATGCAGCTCAAGGGGGAATGGAGAACTTGTATTACTCACATTAGACGTACTCATATTCTTGCTAATCACACTATGGCAAATTGTGATAGGATTGATGGTTGTACGGCTAGGCTCTGCTCTGCTGTGGCTATCGAACAATGTAATAAGGATTGTAACTTTTCTTCTGAGTAATATAAGTTCTATTTCGGCAAAAAAAAAAGATGGATGCAGTTGTTCAGGAATCTTTGCTGCAACCGGCGATGTGTGTTTTTCTGGAAGGTTTTGTGGGGCCCCGGTCCACGGACATCCAAGCATGCAGCTTGATCGTACCTAAGTATGTCGGCAACCTAGCTAGCTGTTGCTGAATATGTACGGTACTCCCTTCGTTCACAATTACAAGATGATTTAGATATTTTAATATAAACTACATATGGACTAAATGAGTGAATAACGGCACTAAAATGTGTCTATATGTTTGGAGTGCTTTGTACATTTGGTGGGCCTTTTTTAAATAGAACCAGATTGCTTTTTCCGCAAAAAATAAAAATAAAAAGTGTGTATACATTCAGATTCGAAAAAACATTAGAACATTTCATAATTGTGAACGGATGGAATACCTATTATTAGAAGCATATATGGTATTTGAATGTAACCACTGTGTAGGTAAGTCGAAGTACGAAATAAGTTTGGCGGATGTCGAGTCGATGTGATGTGTCTCCTGGATTGGATGAATGTCACGATGTGTGTCACTCTATGTTATACATACACACATATAGTTGGTAGCTAGCTAGCTAGGATTCCTTCATTCGCGCGAGAACCAATCAAGCACTGGCCTGTCTTGATGCATAGTGTCTTCAGTTCTCTAGGGCATCCATGTAATTCCTTCATTCCTGTACTTGTCTTCGTCCTCTCTCCCCTTCACCGAAATCCCCTTGTATCTGTGCTGTGAGTGAAACAATTACCAGCGAGTGCATAACATGCCATGCATCCACCACAGTACTCCATCTTCCTTCACTCTTGTCGACACGGACAATCTCTCTCTTCCTAGCTAGTCCCTGGCGGCTACTACTAGCTAGCTATAGCTGTTGGATGGGTGTCCATGTCGACCGATGCTCCTCGTCGGCATCACTCCTCCCAGCACACGTACGACGACGACGCGTGGAAAAACGAAAGAACGCAGCTCACTCACACAGATCCATGCAGTTGGAAAAACTAGCAGCTTGCAACAGCCGCTAGGAGTCACGGGCAGCCACGTTACGTTACGCACCTCTCTCCAATGCATGAACTCGTACACCACTAGTAGGCACTAGCTATTAATTCAAATTGATTTGTGCTGTGACTTCCCGGCCGACTGACCCTCCTTAATATTGTCCTTCATAATCTGTACGAAACCAGCTTCATGTGACCGAGGACACGTTCTCGTGCTGAGATGTCGTCGATATCCGGCTAATTAATTTGTGTATCCTCGCGTGTAACATACTCCCTCCTGTCATTTTTACTTCGCATGTTAGATTCGTGTCAAGTCAAACTTTGTGAAGTTTGATCAAATTTATATTAAAAAGTATCAACATCTACAATATGAAATATGTATGCTAAGAAACTACATTTGTAATGAATCTAACAATGTTGATTTGGCATTGTGAATGTTAATACTTTTTTCAATAAGTTTGATGAAAGTAAAGGCACTTTGACTTCGGACAAAACTTAAATGCGGACTAAAAAGACCGGAGATAGTATTTTGAAATATTTTCGTACGTTCAAGATCATTGATCTGCGAGAAAACTGTAAAAAAAAGCCTTTTGGCCCGGCGGCTCCACAAAGTATTAACAAATCCCAAGAGGACATTTACAGCTGTCTAAAGACAATTCAAATTTCTTTCTGTGGATACATATTGACGTTTCCAATGTATCTGTAGTTTTTTTATTAAATAATATATTGTTTTGTAGGCTTCACAGTTCACACACAAAAAGGGCAAATTCACAGCACCAAAAATAACATACAGTAATAACATTTTTGTGTGTACACCACATGTGAAATATATATAGATGCAAACTCGAAACTCGTATGCATATACTAGACATCTATATGCATATGTACTACTATTTTTTTTTTAAATATGATTTTTTATTTTTCTTTTTCAAGAAAGAAAAACATTTGCCATACGTAGCCCATGCACCAGATCGTTTGTTTCTGCAGTTTTGCACAATTTTACATAATTTCAAGACATGTTTTTTGATACAAATATTCTGTCATTTTCTTAAAACATAAAGTTGTGTCTGTTAGTTCTTAAAATCATCTTGCTGACAGAGTAGTAGTAGATATTTTTAAATACAGCCTGCAAGAAGAAGCATTATGTCATATGGGGATTTTTTTAACACAGTGCATACGCAAGCGCTCATATATACGGGGATATGGGGATTTTATTTCCTTAAAAATGGTGGATAGTTTCCTTAAAAAAAATTTGTAGGCCATATGGGGATCTTTATTTCCTTAAAAATGGTGGATACTTTTTGTACGCACCTTCATATCATTAATTCTAGATGTGGGAGCTTAGCACATACCATGATAAGTCCGAATTCACATATATTGGCGACGACTACTTTGCTAACTTGGCAACCATGGAATGTAACTTGACGATGTAACTTACGAATGAGGTTGATATGCGACATAATTTCGTGGTCTATCGTGCTCTCCAGACTAGTTATTATCCTTATAAGAATATTAATGTTTTGCTAGTTCTAATGTAGTATGAACAATTGTTGTGTCTGCATCCCACTAATATATCACATGATGACATATATAGCCCCACAACCAGATTTTCTGATCATGAGGTCTATAATATGTATAACTTCTGATCCAAGTCAATTATTAATTAATTTCAGTGGTGATTGTATGCGGAAGCTATGTTGTCATTAATGTCCACACATCATTATTAGAACACAGTGATTTTATTAACAATTGTGTATGTTGGGAAACTTAGTAGAAAATAAAAAAATTGCCCTACGATCACGATCCTAGGAAAACTATGAAGAAGAGCTTTAGATCGGATCATTACCTAAATGAAGTGTAGATCGTCGATGAAGTCCCTCGAACCGTTCACGAACGATCCCTCGAACCGAAGACCGAAAGCACAACCTCTCTATAGATTTTAAGCATACAAGCTTCACGATCCGGCAGCGCTTCGCCGTTCAGAGCTAATCTTCACCGGAGAATTAGAGGGAGAAGAAAAGATTGGCACATGGCTTCTCTATTATGTGGATTAGAGAGATGTAGGTCTAGCTCTAATTAGATCAACTCGATCGAATTTAAAAATAGAACTAGAGGACACTCCAAAACTTGTGTCTACAAGGGAGGTTGGCCAACTTGGGGAAGGGTTTCCGTCCCCTTGTGTCGGCCTAGGAGGTGGTGGAGTCCAACTCCACCTCACAATTCGGCCTCCCCTTGGGGCGCCTCCACCAATGCGTCTTAGGGCCCATTAACTCTCCCCTAATAGGTCTTTTCTTATTTTCTTTAGTCCATTGACTATGAATAAATTACAGGGGCCTCCTAATCATATTAGAGCCCTTTAGAATTTATTATTACCCGGTATTATCCGAAACTCTTCCGGTAACGCCGAGACGCTTATGGTTTCTCTTGAAACTATTTCTTATATTTCAAAACTATTCTGATAATATTTTCTCATAATTCTTATTCCACCAACACTCAATAGATCGTGTTTCCCTTAGGTTTATGACCATGTAGGTTCGGTAAAACATAGACATGAACAAAACCCTTACGTTCAATCACCAATAACGAAACCATTGACATCCATATTGATCCGTATGAATACACGAATGATATTCGAGTGAAGCATTAGTTAGCATGTGGTATTCCCTTTACTTCGTGATACTTTACAAACCCGAGGTGGGATATATCGGTATCCTCTTGAGTCATTCTCATGCTCACTATATCAATCACCTCGTTACCGGTTTTTGTTCTCGTTTCTCGTTGACATAATCCGGCATTCTTGTGATCTAGTCACATGTGTCTCGCCACTTCGAACATTTAGGACAAAAAAAAGACCCGACCCTAAACATATCGTACGGCCCTCGTCCACTTCCTTTATATTCCGCATCGGCGACCACGCCCTCCATCTGTCGTCTGCATGATCGGCGGCGGGGTTCAAGACTCAGGAAGTAGAGGTGCGGTCTATGGTGAGGAAGAATAAAAAATGGGAGGCGGACTGGCCCATTTGGGGCACAATGCCCTTAGTATTTGGACCTTGATAAATATCGCACGTGTGGCACAAATACATGGCAACTCCGAACATTTTTAGACAAGTTTAGTGACGCGAAGATGGCAACTTTCTTTTCGGACGGCAATTTTCAGTTTTTTTTGTTTGTTTTTTCTTTCGGATGGCAAATTTAGCTGTAAAAACGTCAAGGACGGATTGTTTCGTGCCACACGTGTGACATTTATCATTTGGTTAGTGTTTTTTTCTTATTTTATTGGACGTGTTGGCTCTATGCATCATGATACGCAGCGGTCGTTTAATGCGGTTGAATCACCTTGTATCGATTGAATGTAAAATATCCTTTATATAAGAAAATACCGACATTCTAATTAATATCGTTGTCTCCCCCAAGCCAACAGCAGCGGCTGACTCTGCTTCGTGATGTACACGATCCGACTACGGCCCGTATAAATACCGCCAGTCACTGGAATCGTTCTCACACTCTCGACTTGTGACTTGTGAGCAAGCGGTGGCGAACACAGGAGGAAAGCACGCACCCGAGACGACCTAGCCGTGCCAAATCCAATGGCTGACACGGCCGCCGCCCCGCTCCTGACAAGCCACAAAGCTAGGCCGTCGATCGATGAAACAATGGAGCCGCCCATGCTCCGAGCCGCCGTGGCACTGCACGGACGCCGACGCCGACGCGTCCTCCTGCTCTGCGGCTGCGGCCTCCCCTTGCGCGCTCCCGCCTGGCGCGTGGGCGTGGGACCGTCCCGCCGTAACGTCGGTGGTCTCGGAGTGGTCACTCGAGTGCGCCGGCCCGGCACTCGTCTCGCTCCTGGCATCCTCGTTCTTCGCCGGATGCCTCGCCGGCGGATTCCTCCTCACCACGCTTGCCGATTCGCTCCTGGGCCGCAGGAAGATGCTGCTCGCGTCCATTGTGTCCATGTCTGCCGCTGGCGTGGTCACCGCGTTCTCGCCGAACGTGTGGGCGTACGCCGCCCTGCGGTTCGTGTCCGGGTTCGGCAGGTCCATGGTTGGCACGTGCACGCTTGTCCTATCCACGGAGCTCGTGGGAAGGAGGTGGCGCGACACGGTGTGCGTGGCCGGGTTCTTCTGCTTCACCCTCGGGTTCCTGTCGCTCCCGGCGCTCGCCTACACGTTCCGGGAGGCGTCGTGGCGGAACATGTACCTGTGGACGTCCGTGCCGTCCCTCTGCTACTCCATCCTATTCTACTTCGTCGTCCAGGAGTCGCCGCGGTGGCTGCTGGTGCGCGGCAGGAGGCAGGACGCCATCGACACGCTGCAGCAGATGCAGATCGGCGGCATAACGTCCTCCAATTTCTCCATGATACACGCCTGTGCCATGAACGACGATGATGACGACGCGGAGGCGGGCGCGAGCAGCGTGTTCGCCACGCTGCACTCCATGTGGGAGCGCCCGTGGGCGCTCCGGAGGCTGGCGGCGATCATGACGGCCAGCTTCGGCGTGGGCATGGTCTACTACGGCATGCCGCTCAACGTTGGCAACCTGGGCTCCAACCTCTACCTCAGCGTCACGTACAATGCGCTGGCCGAGCTGCCGTCCTCCATCCTCTCGTGGCTCCTGATGGGACGGATCAACCGTCGGAGCTCGGTGGTCGCGCTCACGGCGGCGGCGGGGCTGTGGAGCCTCGCGTGCGTCATCATCCCGCAGGGCACGGCGCGGATGGCCGCCGAGCTGGTCTCCTTCTTCGCGACGTGCACGGCGTTCAACGTCATACTCATGTACTCCATCGAGCTGTTCCCGACGTCCGTGCGTAACTCGGCGGTGGGGCTGGTCAGGCAGGCGCTGGTGCTGGGAGGCGTGGCGGCGCCCCTGCTCGTCGCGCTCGGCCGCCGCAACAGCTTCTTCTCCTTCGGCGTCTTCGGGCTCGTCATCGGCTGCTCCGGCATGTTCGCTGCCTGCCTGCCGGAGACCAAGGGAAAGGCCATGTCCGACACCATGGACGAGGAGGACCACAAGGAACACACTTGCACCGTCCACGACCACGTGGACACTAGTACCGACCTTCACATTGTGCAATTCCCTTAATTAAATCTATCCCTTCCATCTATATATCTTCTATATTATATTTTTTTGCAATAGATAGATATATGTAAGTGGTCTAGTTTTGAATTTGGCTAATTATAAGTTGAATAAGTTAATTAAGCAACACGAGATCCTCGACCAGCACGACAACTAGCGGAGGCGTCGGGATGGAGCGCCGGAGGACCAGAGGGGCAGCAGCTGCGACGGACCTCAACGGGCGTGAGGGGATTGAGAGACACGCGATGCCGGCGAGGTGAAGAGCGCATCTACAACTTTCCCTGGAGCAGCTGCAGACATCGCCGGCAGCTCCTCTAGTGGCGGCGAGACGAGGGGGGAGGAGGAGGTGCTTTAAGCGGTGGCTGGGGTTCCCGCCCGAGACGCCTACTAGACAGCGCACTTCTTTTATTTTATGCCTTACAAGCACAAATGCCCGTGCGTTGCAATGGGAGAAAAAAAATAATACATATTTAAATTTAGTTAGAATTGTATGTGCAAAATACATTCAAAACTCGTCTCATATTTAGTCTTTACCAAGACCCGTAAACATGTGTTGCCATGGAACAACAACATCCCATAAATCCGGCTTTCTGGAATTATGTTTAGTACATGGATAGCTTCTCGGCAATTAATGGTGATTCATGGATACTTTCTATGTGCAACACATATAAACACATGCATACGTATACTCCGGTGTACGTACATATTGCTTAGCTTTTAGTTTTTTCTATTAGTACAAAAATTTCTGAATTTAATGATTTACTTAAATCCAGTTAACTAATTTTCTCTCTCTCATAGGCCAAAAATAATGGATTATATATAATGTTACTCTATTTGTATCTCCATTACATAAAAAAAGGCTAAAAGTGAATAAGCTATCATAAGCTTGCAGACTACCATTATATATGCAAGAACTGATGCTCTAAAAAAGGGGAGGTTGCCAACCAGGGAGACATGCAATTATGCAGAAGTCAGTAAATTGAAGAAAGCACTATCCATAACAAATGATGTAGACTAATAGTCAAATTCTCCGGTTTAGCATACATAGAACAAAGACCTGGATGACAGGCACCGGCCCGGGGGTCACTTGATGACGATGCCCACAATCCTATTCGTTTAATTATTCAGGCAGCCCACATAATTTGCAAACAGCAAGTCTAACCATCCCAGTTAATTAGCTGATGTCATTTAGTCACGCAACGGTGTTGCTTTCCTCCATCCTCACGTCTCCTTGTTGATCCCCTGGCAGCTGGTTGATATTGTAGATAACCTGGGACCATATATAAACAGGTGAGAACCTCTTTATAATTCCAAGGTGGGACAAATAAACGTGAAATATGTCAGCTCAGTGGTTGGCGTCTTCTTATACGGGAAGAAAGGTTATGGGTTTGATCCCTGTACGTGAAACAAAAAAAAGGACTGCGGGTTTAATAAACAAAAAATATAAGGACTTTTTCATAAAAAAGGTGCAACGGTGAACCCGACGAAAGCAATGCATGCTTTATTAGTAGGTAAAGATAAAGATAAAGATGTAGTATATTTTCTTTAGATGGTAGTTGATTTTTGAGATAAATTGACAGTATGTCAAGTCTCAGTTCACTTAGAGTTCGTTATGTCTCACTCGATGATATATTCTTTGACCTTGCATGGAGATTCGCAAAAAAAATAAAATAAAACACTTGACTGTTTGGTTAAGTCTTAGTCGACTCAGACCTCGCCACACCTATAAATTGTATGATGTATTCGCTTCTTTATCTTCTCTTTTTCTCGGTTTGGTAGACATGTCCTTCACATGGAAAACCTGCGCCACATCATTGGCTAGGACGAATGGTTTGTCTGTGTACCAAGATTGTTGAGATCCACTAATGTCATTCGCCGCCTCCTGACAGATTGACCCATTTGCACCGAAACAAAGGGACCTTAAAATCATGTCCATAGTCAAGTTCCCATATGTCCACTATGTAACCATAATATGCGTCCTTTCCCCTGTTCGTTACTGCATCAAAGCGGACACCACTGTTTTGGTTGGTGCTCTTTTGATCTTGGGCGATCGTGTAAAATTTATTTCTATTTATCTCGTACCCTTTGTAAGTCAATACAGTCGAAGATGGTCCCCTGGCGATCGAGTACAGCTCATTTGCAACAGTGTTGTCATCCATGAGATGTGTTTGCAACCAACTGCCGAAAGTCTTGATGTGTTTACATGTAATCCAGTCGTCACACTGCTCCGGGTGTTTGGAACGCAGAATATTCTTGTGTTCATTGACATACGGGGTCACCAAGGTAGAATTCTGTAGAACTGTGTAGTGCGCTTGAGACCAAGAATGTCTGTCCCTACATATTATTGAGTCCGCTCCTAGCGTGCCTTTTCCAGTTAGTCCCCCCTCATACCGCGACTAAGGGAGACCAATCGACTTAAGGTCAGGAATGAAGTGAACATAAAACCCAATGACCTCCTCTGTTTGCTGGCTCATGGAGATGCTTCCTTCCGGCCTAGCACGTTTACGAACATATTTCTTTAAGACTCCCATGAACCTCTCAAAGGGGAACATATTGTGTACAAATACAGGATGCGCGTCATGATATTGAAGAAGGATGGTGGAAACACCAGCTCGAAACTGACAAGACATTGCACCAAATCACTCCTTAACCTTGGTAGGATTTCCGGATCGATTACCTTCTGAGAGATTGCATTGAGAAATGCACAAAGCTTCACAATGGCTAATCAAACGTTTTTTGGTAGAAGCCCCCTCAATGCAACCGAAAGCAGTTGCATCATAATCACGTGGCAGTCATGAGACTTTAGGTTTTGGAACTTTTTCTTTGCCATATTTATTATTCCCTTTATATTCGACGAGAAGCCAGACGGGACATTCATACTGAGCATGAATTCAAAGAAGATTTCCTTCTCTTCTTTAGTAAGTGCGTAGCTGGCAGTACCTTCATACTGCTTTGGATGCATGCCATCATTTCCATGCACACGTTGCTGGTCCTCCCGTGCCTCTGGTGTATCTTTTGTCTTTCCATACACGCCCAAGAAGCTTAGCAGGTTGATGCAAAGATTTTTTGTCACATGCATCATGTTGATTGCAGAGCGGACCTCTAGGTCTTTCCAATAGGGTAGGTCCCAAAAGATAGATTTCTTCTTCCACATGCGTGCGCATCCTCAGCGTCATTCGGAACAGATAGTCCGCCAGGACCCTTTCCAAAGATTACTTGTAAATCATTGACCATATCAAGTATATGATCACCAGTACGGAGGGAGGGCTTCTTCCGGTGATCTGCCTCACCTTTGAAATGTTTGCCTTTCTTTCGACATTGATGGTTGGTCGGAAGAAACCGAAGATGTACCAGGTACACATTCTTCCTGCATTTGTCCAAATATATACTTTCAGTGTCATCTAAACAGTGCGTGCATGCATGGTATCCCTTATTTGTCTGTCCTGAAAGGTTACTAAGAGCAGGCCAATCAATAATGGTTACAAACAGCAACACATGTAGGTCAAATTCCTCCTGCTCGTGCTCATCCCACACACGTACACCTTTTCCATTCCACAGCTGTAAAAGTTCTTCAACTAATGGCCTTAGGTACACATCAATGTCGTTGCCTGGTTTCTTAGGGCCTTGGATGAGCACTGCCATCATAATGAACTTCAGCTTCATGCACAACCAAGGAGGAACATTATAGATACGTAGAGTCACGGGCCAGGTGCTACGATTGCTGCTCTGCTCCCCAAAAGGATTAATGCCATCCGTGCTTAAACCAAACCATATGTTCCTTGTGTCACCTGCAAAGTCCCCCCATGTTCTCTCAATTTTTCTCCACTGCGACCCGTCAGCGGGTACTCTCAACTTTCCGTCTTTTTTACGGTCCCGTTTGTGCCATCGCATCAACTTGGCGTGCTCTTTGTTTCTAAACAGACTTTTCAACCGTGGTATTATAGGAGCATACCACATCACCTTGGCAGGAACCCTGTTCTTGGGGCGCTCGCCCTCAACATCACCAGGGTCATCTCGTCTGATCTTATACCGCAATGCACCGCATACCGGGCATGCATTCAAATCCTCGTACGCACCGCCGTAGAGGATGCAGTCATTAGGGCATGCATGTATCTTCTGCACCTCCAATCCTAGAGGGCATAGAATCTTCTTTGCTTCGTACGTACTTTCAGGCAATTCGTTATCCTTTGGAAGCTTCTTCTTCAATATTTTTAGTAGCTTCTCAAATTCATTGTCAGGTACATCATTGTCTGCCTTCCATTGCAGTAATTCCAGTTCGGTACCGAGCTTTGTGTTGTCATCTTCGCAATTCGGGTGCAACCCCTTTTTGTGATCCTCTAACATGCGATCGAACTTCAACTTCTCCCTTTCACTTTGGCATTGTGTCTTTGCATCAACAATGACCTGGCGAAGATCATCATCGGGCACATCGTCTGGTTCCTCTTGATCTTCAGTTCCCCCCGTTGCAGCATCACCGTATTCAAGGGGCGGATAGTTGTCATCATCCTCTTCTTCTTCTTCGTTGTCTTCCATCATAACCCCTCTTTCTCCATGCTTGGTCCAAACATTATAGTGTAGCATGAAACCCTTATCAAGCAGGTGGATATGAAGGGTTTTCGAGTCAGAGTAAGACTTCGTATTCCCACAGATAGGGCATGGACAACAAATAAAACCATTCTGCTTGTTTGCCTCAGCCACTTCGAGAAAATTATGCAGGCCCTTAATGTACTCGGAGGTGCGTCTGTCACCGTACATCCATTGCCGGTTCATCTGCGTGCATTACATATAATTAAGTGTGTCAAAAACCATAACAGAACATCATGAATAGAGAAGTGACCAAATTAATAGAAATTCATCATCACATTAAAACCAAAGTACAGTAGTGCAAATGTTATTACTGAAAAATAAATACATAAAGTTCATACATAGTTTCATTGAACAACATATAGCTCTCTAGAGCATGTAATTAAAACATACATTGAAACTATGTAAAACATTTAAATGCAATAAGAAATGCGATCATAATCGCAACTAAGGTAACAATTGATCCAACGGCATAATGATACCAAGCCTCAGTATGAATAGCATATATTTTATAATCTTTCTAATCTTCAAGCGCATTGCATCCATCTTGATCTTGTGATCATCGGCGACATCCGCAACATGCAACTCCTATTCCATATTCTCCTCCTCAATTTTTTTTCGATTTTTCTTCAAGTAATTGTTTTCTTTTTCAACTAAATTTAACCTCTCGACAAGAGGGTCGGTTGGAATTTCCGGTTCACATACCTCCTAGATAAAAACATCTATGTCACGTTGGTCGGCATAATTGTCATAAACACTAATTGAAACAAATAGTTATAAAAGATAATATACCACATCCGAATCATAGACAGGACGAGGGCCGACGGGGGCGGATACCAAAACCATGGAACTATATAATAACAAAAAATAATAAAATTAAGAAAATTATACAAGTATCTATCTAAATCGTACAAGTAAGATTTTTTTAGAAAGAAAATAAAAATAAGAGGCTCACCACGGTGGTACCGGCGACGAGATTGACGCAGGCGATCGACGGCGGTGAGGACGGGGACGGGACATGACGGACCGCCAAACCTAGACAAATCTTGAGGAAAATGGAGCTTGGAGGTCGAGCTTGGAGAGGAGAAAGCTTAAGTGTGGCTCGGGCATTTCATCGAACACCTCATGTGCATAGGAGGTGAGAGCTAGAGCAACACACACCTCTCCCACATGGCCGGCCAAAAAACAGAGCACTGAGCAGGCAGGGGTGGGCTATATATAGGCTTCTCTTTAGTCCCGGTTTGTGGCTAAAACCGTGACTAAATGACAACCTTTGGTCCCAGTTCCAGCCCAACCGGGACTAAAGGTCCTGGGCCAGGAGTGAGGCCCATTGGTCCCAGTTCGTGTTTGGAACCGGGACCAAAAGTGTCAGACGAACCGGGACCAATGGCCCCCGAGGCCCGGCCGGCGCCCCGGCCTCACGAACCGGGACTGATGCACCCTTTGGTCCCGGTTCGTGAGTGAACCGGGATTAATGCCCTTATCCTGGCCTCAATCAAAGCCCTGTTTTCTACTAGTGAAAAGTTCATCACAGTTCAACCGTCTGACAAATTCTAACTAGATTAGTAGTACAAGCTAGATTATAGCTAGAAACAGATAGAGGGCCGAGCTTCACCATTTTCTCGCCGGCCCTTGGCCCTTTCGGTCGTCGACACTGATGTAGGCGTTCGCGGGAGGAGGTGGGTCATTGTGGGAGCCTTTGTCATCGGAGGAAGAGGAGACGACCACGTCGCCATTCAAGCGTCGGACGATGCGGTCCTGCTTCCACTTGAGCTTCGCCACCCTCGCCGCCTCCCGCTCGGACTACTCAATGCCGAGCCGGAGTGCCTGGTGTTTATCCTCTGGAGCCGTCTGGCGTCCGTCTTCGCCGTCATAAGTGACCATCGGTACACCGATTGGAGGAGCCGCTCCTTCTCGCCGGGCACCGCCGACATCCCGCGATGGCGGCAGGAGGACTGCGTGTCAGATTTATAGGAACCGCATACCTGATAATTTACATATAAACACCATGGTAACTTTGACTGCAGGGGGAATTGGGATAAACATACCGTCGGCCGGGGGGAGGGGGGGTTGTTGTTGTTGGAAACATACCCCTGATAACTTGCGTATAAACACTGTAATAACTTTGGTGGGGGTGGAGGTTGTTGTAATACACCTCCAGTTACTTTTATATGAATAAATGGTAATTGACGCATCACAGACCTGATAACTTGTGTGCAACATATTGACAACTTTTGACCAAGGAAAATATAGTTGAAGAAACATGTCCCTGGTAATTTTTGTGCGAATTATATGGTAAGTTACGCACCGCAGATTTGATAATTTACGTACAAACATGGTGATAACTTTGCCTCGGTAACTCATGTGTAAATAGCATGGTAATACATGCACAACAGAGTTGATAACTTACTTAGTCCAGGAGTGATAAATTTTGATCAGAAGGGAGGGATGGACTTGTTTGAATAACACCCTTCAATAACTCATGTATGAATAGCATGGTAATATACACGCAACATAGCTGATAACTTAGTTGGCCCATGTGTGACAACTTTTTGGCCGAAAAAGGCTATCGAAACATACCAACATGAGATCTAGTTTTGAAGATATCGTCGCAACGAATTTTTTAGGTGAAATTGATTTTTTTTATCGGAGTGATGGTTTGAGTTAGAAAACATTTCAATTTTTTTGAATTTCGGTGGAATCTTCCCTGACATTTGCATTTTTCATCCTCTAGGGCATGCTTGAATGTGCATGTGCGGAGAAGGTGAAGGAAATACTACGGCCTTCTCGTTCGAGCTTTCGTGGTTCAAGAAGGGAAGTATATTTGTTCTTCGAGCCACCGGGTGCAGTATTGTGGGTTCGACATAAATTAATAATGGCGTGTGGCTTCCAGGTGCCACTAATAATATCTGCCTTGCCGTCTTCTGGGACCCACTTACTAGTGATTTGCCATAAAACCTCAACACCACTAGTACTTACATTAGTACAGGTATGTGTGTTTATGTTGCACGTACTAGTAACTGTTGTCGGGTTAGCTTCTTGGTCCCCACTAACTAGTGGTGTGCCCTTTGACCGACCCACCACCAGTGGTTTCTTAGTGGCATGTGGCATGTCTTTCACGCTACTAATAGCCATGATCAATAAATGAGCTCAGCTCATTGTACATATGTGAGCCTCCCTCGTCTCCTTTTTCCTCCTCTCCCCTGGTTTCTTTCTTAAACTCTTCATACATTTTGCACATTTATTAATCTAGTCAATTAATTAAGCCCTATACTAGCAAGATATAGCTACTCTCCCTCCTCTTCGCCCTCTCTCATGCATTAAATTAACTCTCTCCCCCCCTTGCATTAGTCCTTAGGGACGTGTTGGGTTGCCCATAAAATCGTAACCAGGTCCAGTTGGGCCACGAAATGTGCGTTTGGTTGCGAATGTAGTGGGCTGGCTCGCATGCGCACGAAGGTTAAAATAGCCCTCAGCCTGACTCACTAGAAATTGCCAACTCGGTTGTTTCTAGTGAGCCAGGCTGAGGGCTGCGCAAGCTCGCACGCGGGGGACCAGGGCAAAGGCGAGCGGGGATGGCGCGAGATGGAAATCGGGCGCGGCAGCACATCGCAAAATCTAGGCTCGCACCCCATTTACTCTATCACCGGTACCTCTAGGACAACCACTTCATCCTAGCCTCACCACCACCGGCGGCGATGACTCAGATCTGTGCAAGCGTCGGCGAAGGCGGCAGATCCGGCAGTAGGAGCTACTGGTGCTCTTCCATCTGGCCACCGTCTGGTCATCCATGACTCAGCCATGCCCCCCCTCGTCGTCCTCGTCTCTGATGCCGGTAAGCAACACCGCCTCTCCCCAATGTTAGGTACGTTGTTAGGCCGTTATTCTAGGAGTAGGGTCAGTTTCCCCATTGCTCAATGCACCCTCGATGTGGACTAGGTTGTTGATGAAAGGATGGGGCTAGTACTTCCGGTAGGAGCACTGTCAGCTGTGATTCAGGCATGGACCATTTTCATGCACAAGAGAGCTCTTCGTCGTGTTGAGAGACATGTCATTAGATATGCTCCAATGCTTATGCGGGAGCAGAAGAGGATCACCAATCTGAACTGCATATATAACTACAATGACACAGAGGCTCTGTGGATGCTTAGAATGAAAAGAGCACCATTTGCCAGACTTGTTCAGACCTTCAGGACCAGGAGGCTGCTAGAAGATAGCATCCACACCAGTGTGGAAGAGCAAGTAGCTATGTTCCTTCATATTGCTGGCCATAACCAGAAGTTCAGGGTTATCCACAACACGTTCAAGTGGTCAGTGGAGACCATCTCAAGGTACTTCAAGCAAGTGTTGTATGCTGTTGGGGAGCTTAGAGGAGAGATGGTCAAGTCACCAACTGGTCGGACTCCTACCAAGATCCTCACAAGCCCAAGATAGTATCCATATTTCAAGGTGAGCACTGCAGTATGTACTTCGTTGCTTGATATGCTTAGATAGTTCAAGGTGAGCACTAACACAATCTTCATTTCCCATTCCAGGATTGCATTCGGGAAATAGATGGTACTCATGTTACTGCCAGAGTGCCTCGAAAACAATCTGCAGCATACAGGGGGAGGAAGCACTACACAAGGCAGAAATGTGCTTGCTGCTGTTGACTTTGATCAGAAGTTCACCTATGTGTTGGCTGGTTGGGAAGGGTCAACATATGATGCTAACATTCTCAGTGACAACATCAGTCGTCTTGATGGCATCAACATCCCGGATGGCAAGTTCTACCTTGGAGAAGCTGACTATGCATGTCGATTAGGTGTTCTTCCACCCTTCAGGAAAACCAGGTACCATCTGAACAGTTCTCTGGTAGGAACTTTCCTAGGACTACTCAGGACTGTTCAATCTCAAACACTCCAGCCTTGGAGTAACGGTTGAGAGGGCATTTTGAGCTCTGAAGAACATGTTTAAGATCCTGGATCAGAAGTCATTCCACCCTTACCCTACCCCGGTCAAGCTTGTTCTTGCATGTTGCATTCTGCATAATTGGATCCCGCAATTGGGAATTGATGAACTTGTGCCCGAGGAGGAAGAGGTGACGCCTGACGATCTTGACCTCGGTGGCTATGGTGTTGAGGCATTTGACAATGAAGCCTTGAAGAACAAGAGGCTAGAGTGGGCACAGGCAATGTGGGATAACAGAAGTCAGACAAGGATCTTAAAAAGAAGAAGAAGAAGAGCAAGAGCAGCAGCAGAAGAGGAAGACGAAGAGGAACGACATCTACAGGAGAGGTAAGAGGAAGAGGAAGAGGCAAAGGGGAGGGATGATGAACTTTCTCCATTCAGCCATTTGGCTCTTAATAATGTGTACTGCCATTTGATAGTAGCTAGGATGAACTGAAATTTGTTATGAAGTGAGGAGTAAACTGTTAAGATCATGTGTGATAAGGTCACCACTAGTGAGAAGTGGTGACAGCACCTAATGCAGGTTGCAACCAAACAGCGTGTCCTATGTGCGCCTAATGCTATGCGGCCAACCAAACAGCGGGAGAAAATTTGTTCCGTTATGCAGCTAATCTATATGCGGACAACCAAACAATATGTAGTTAGTGGTTTAGAGGTTATTTTTCCTCAGCCAGGCCCATTTGAGAAGTCTATGCAAATGCACCAAAATCGGTGCGGGCAACCAAACACGTCCTAGGTTGCTCACAGTAGGAAGTATCATATACTAATATCATGCATACGATACTAGCGTATGATACCGCCTTCATAGTGCATAGTGTCACACGTTGATATTATAAATGACCTTATTCATTGTCATGCAAGATACATAGTAGTATATCATTTAATATGATACTGTACCATATCATGATACTCAATCATCTATTTTCTCATTTAGTTGTGTGCCACCTCAATAGAAATGTCTAGTTGGTATGCATGGTACTTCTTATGATACTCCCATTGTGACCAGCCTTGGCATCGGTCGGCGGTGATCCTTTGTCAAACGCCACTTTAAGAAGATAATGCGTGATAATTTTCCGATGATAATCATGGCCTTGGCAGGACATTGGTAGCTCGTAGTGTAGTATCTTGGGTGCCTAGACTTGCCACTAACAGACACTCGGGATGGAAGCGTGGGATTTAGGTGGTGGTGTCTTGTCTCCCTCTACGATTGATGGCTCCATGACTGGCTATTGCTTGATGTGTGTATGGTTTTCAGCTCGCGTGGATATTATGTGTGGACCATATGCACTTACATCATGTTCCGTGGTTGCAACTGCACGACGAAATCAGTGTTGCTCTTTTTTTTTTTCCTTTTTTGTTTTTATCTGCCTAGGCATAGCGTTGATCTTTCATGGCTTTACTACTTGCCGTTGTGATTCTTTATGTGTTGGTTGCGTGCATTCTAGCTATACTCATGCCGAGGCCGGATATATACTCATTGTGTTTTGTATCCCCTTCGTTATGAGTTAATGAAGATTCCCTTTTCCAAAAATTAATTATTCGGTCCCCAACTAACAAATTATGGGTTGACCTGAAACTATGATAAGTGGCTTGTTAACAAATTTGCAGAAAAAGGAGAAGTACTAATATTATTCTCAGCAAGAGTTATACAGCCGGTTGGATCAAATACCTTCTGGTCATGCATTCTTGATGCAGGTGCAAGCAGGAGGCATGCGATAAGCATGGATATGTTGTTGCGTGCTGAGGTGACTATTTGTAGCTTCTGAACCACGGAACCTGCAAGCACGAACCAAACTATTTCAGTGCGGAAGCATCTCAGTAATTGAAAACGTCCAACTATGCGAAGGTTTTGTTAGAACGTTTGGGGCAGCTATAAACCGAATACAAATCAAATACTAGTACCCCCACTTCAATTGCTCACCTCAGTACCAACACAAGTGTGGATGTTTCAAGGAGCTGATTCGAAGCGCTGCACAAGTCCAAACTAACAGCTGAAGGGGTGGCGACGGACTGGTAAAGGGTCATGTATCTGATGGCATCCCTGCCTTCCCACGGCGCCTTCCATGCACCTCTTTGGTATTCTTGCTCGAGGAGCAAAACCATGGTGATGGCCACGGCTTCCAAGGCCAAGTGAGTTCTTAACCAATGAAGATTCTTATGCCTATCTTTTCCTTTAATTGACCTTTACTTCGTCTTGCATATGAAGGGATGGAGTTCCCGGAAAGGCCTTCAGTCCTCGCAAGGCGTCTCATAGAGACCGAGTAGCTCACTCATTGCCACCTGAAAAGAGAGAGATTTTTGATTCGCTTAACAGTTGGGCAGAGGACAACATTCTGGTCCTCTTGAAGCCGGTTGAAAGATCCTGGCAGCCACAGGACTACCTGCCAGACCCTTCCTTGGATAGATTTTATGACGAAGTCAAGGAGCTGAGGGAGCGAGCCGAGGAGATCCCCGACGACTACTTGGTATGTCTGGTTGGAGACATGGTCACTGAGGAAGCACTCCCTACCTATCAGAAAATGCTCAATATCCTTGATGGCGGTGTCCGCGACGAAACTGGCAGCAGCCCAACCAGCTGGGCTGTCTGGACGAGGGCATGGACGGCCGAGGAGAACCGACACGGTGATCTCATGAACAAGTATATTTATCTCACTGGGAGGGCTGATATGAGGCAGGTGGAGAAGACCATACAGTATCTGGTTGGTGCTGGAATTGTAAGCACTTGTATCTGATTGTGTCATCCTTCTTTGTCACAGCTTCCATTCACTTGGTTGATTGTTTTATTGCTCACAAAAAATGGGAAGGGAATAAACATTTGTCATTGTCAAAATGATATTACTTCGTTCATCCCATGCCATTTTTTTTTGCTAACTTTTCGCAAATATATTTGAGAATGGCAACATTCAGCAGCATACACATATGTTCGCTAGTTAAGACTTAAGAGTACACCAGTTTGTTGTCACTACCCTGTGTTGTTCCTACTTGTAGGATCCAAAAACCGAGGCCAACCCCTATGAGTTTTTCATTTACACATCTTTCCAAGAGAGGGCAACATTCATATCTCACGGCAACACTGCAAGGCACGCCAGGAAGTACGGGGACTTGAAGCTGGCCCAGATATGCGGCACCATCGCGGCTGACGAAAGGCGCCATGAGCTTGCCTATACCAAGATAGTGGAGAAGCTCTTCGTGGTCGATCCCGACTACACGGTCCTGGCCTTCGCCAGCATTATGAAGAAGAAGATCACGATGCCTGCCCACCTGATGTATGATGGGCAGGAGGACAACCTCTTTGAGCACTTCAGCGCGGTGGCACAGAGGCTGGGCGTTTACACCGCCATGGACTACGCCGACATCCTCGAGTTCCTGGTCAAGAGGTGGAACGTCGCCGGCCTCACTGGGTTGTCCGGTGAAGGGCGGCGCGCTCAGGATTACCTATGCTCCCTAGGACCAAGGTTTAGGAAGCTGGTGGAGCGAGCTCAGGGGAGCGGGAAGCAGTTGCCTGTTGTTCCTTTCAGCTGGATCTATGGCCGGAAAGTGCAGCTTTGAGTAAGATTTCAAGACAAGTATATATATACCATTCTTTTTTTTCGCATTGTACTTGTCTTTAAAATCTACAATAACTGTTGAGTTATGTAAAGACATCTACACTGCATATGCCAAATAGCTTGAAATGACATAATTACACAAACACATCCTTATATGTGTTTTTTTTTTTGGCTTCAGTTGCCCGTCATTTTGAGTATTGAATCCGGAAATTTGCACCGGTTCTTGCGGTAACAAAATAGTCAAAAATCATGCTCGTGGCCACCGCTTGAGAGCCTGGCCGAAACAAGGAAACTGGGCATTTATGCCCGGCCCACCTGCATTATGCACCTACTGTGACAATAACACGTCTTGCTTCAAGCAGCCTCTAGAATGGGCCAGCCCAGCACGGGCCACAGGCCTTCAACGCTCTTTTATTCATTCATTTTCCCCACATTTTTTGCTTTCTTTTCTGTTTTATTTTTCATTTTTTCTTATAAAATATTCTAAATATATTTATTACAAGCTGCCATCAGGGATCGTGATGCTAGGTAATCTGAAGACCCTAGCTAGAACTTTTGTGTACAAATGTGCAAGAGTTGCCTAATGGAATTGTTCGGCGGACTAAACTACAACGCCTCCCGGAGAAAAAATGATATTAAATGGGATTGCGGACATGAGCAATTTATCGTTGATGTCAGACTTTGTTATTACCCCGAGTGAAACGGGAGGATTGGAGGATCTAGGGAACTTGACAAGTTTGGAGGAACTTGACAGTTTGGAGGAACTTGAGGTGGATCTCAGGAGCAAGGTTCTTCCTTTCTTTTGTTGTCAGCAATTGAATGATATAACTGGTTTCGGCGGAATCGTTTGCATGGTGCCGTCACACCCCACTGCAAACCATCTAAGCCCACTAGGGATTTCGAGGGAATTCACTGGAGTGAGATCACACCCTGAGTGATGGATGTTACAGATCAACCGAGAGGGTCGCAGGGCAGCGGATTTGCAAAAAAAAAAAAAGGGGGGGAAACTTACGGCTCTGTATACCAGATTGTGATAACCTGGGAGGAGGGGATACGGATCACACACGTAGGAGTGGTAGGTAGCAGAAGGGGATGCGACACTTGCAGTATAAGAAGGTGAGCTCAGAGAGAACAGACAAACACACACACACACACACACACACACACACACACACACACACACACGCACACGCACACACGCACGCATGCACAAATACACACACACACACAGAGAGAGAGAAAGAGAGAGTGAGAGAGAGAGAGAGAGAGAGAGAGAGAGAGAGAGAGAGAGAGAGTTCCGAGTGTTGGATCCAATAATGATGTCTACAACTCATGGCTCATTCAATCTCCAGGCAACAAAATGACGCTAGGTTAGTCTTCGAATGCTTGCTTGTGAACTTGTAAGCTCATATGTGCGCTTCTCGACATTTTGCATTTGAACTTTTTAACTGATGCTTGTGCCTTGTCGATGGTTTGCATTTGAGCTCCATTTTGTTGATTTGCATTGCAGACGGGAGCTTGCTTCTATGGGATTGTATGATACTTTTGCTTCAACGGGAGACTAGTTGTTATGTGATGCTTGTACTTGTGCTTGTATGATACTATGGTTTTGGCTTGATGCTTGTATGGTGCTATGTGACTTGTTCGTATTTCACTTTATGATTGTGAACATGTTGCTATGTGACTTCTTGTTATGATGATTGCATGGACCATATCTGTGCTATATATATGTTGCTTGTGTGGACAATATTGTTATACAAGCTTGCTAGACTATATATATGGTGCTTGTGCAACAGTATGGACCATATAGGATGTATTGTTTTGAGTCGTAGGGCTGATCCTATAAGAAAGAAACTGTGGCCTTTGTCAAGTGTAGCACTCGACAAAGATGGGTATGTCGAGTATTACACTTGACCTAATCATGATCTAGTAAACTTGAAAGAAATGATAGTGCTCGGTCTCGCGGTATGCCAAGTGCCAGACCACATACTTAACATGCTCCTCAACCCAGGATTGTGCTGAGAACCTGGCACTCGGCAATTGTTTTTGCCGGGTACCAACATGGTGATACTAGGCACACTATGGCCTATGTGGCACGCCCTCGACAAGAGTGTGATGAATACCTGACACTCGGAAGAACTGTATGCTGAGTACCATTAGGGTAGTGCTTGGCATACTCGAGGCAACATGGCACACTCTCAGCACATGACTATGCCGAGCACCTGGCACTCGGCAAACTATATGCCATCTATCTATCTATATCTATACTTATACTAATCATGCACTCCCTCGAAATTCCCACATTAATCAGAATTTAGAAGTCGTTAATCTGATGGGACCGAATTATTAGGGTCTAGATTCACCCATATAATTCTTATCTAAAATTTTCCTCAATTCGAAAAAAAGGTTGCAAGACCCACAATCTTTGTAAAAGCAGAGTCCACGAAAATCATGACCCCCAAATTGAAGAAATCTCTATCTCAATTGTCTTTTTTACAAAAGCAATCTTCATCTCTTTAATAAAAAACTAATAAATATCTATCTCTATCACTTTTATAAAAAACAAAGAAATATCTATCTCCTATACCACGGTTTCTCCCTCTTCTACTACACGCTTTTTATTTGCACGACATGTGAGGGCATGTGATGCAAGTTGGTCTACCACGAATATAACCTAGCAACCAGAAGAAACTTATTTATGCAGGGAGCGACCAGATGAATTACGATCTTGAACTACCTGCGTGCCGAACGGCTAGCGCAATATGATCATGATACATGCATAGGTAATCAAATTAAGGCCAGCAGCATGATGATTCTCCTCCATGTTGAGAGCAGCACGACATCAACAAGGCTCTCCGTCAAAGTTGGAGAGCCAGATCACTCATGGGTCATGACACCTAACGTTCTTGTTAGCAGATGACTTGCATGTGTTACTACTGAAATCAGGATCTTTGCCGTCGGCCAGATCTTTGCCGTCTGCTAACTGACGGCAAAGAAAGTATTTGCCCTCAGCTTGAAAGTAGCTGACAGCAAAGAAAGAGCTGACGGCAAAGACCATGTTTACCGTCAGCCTACTCTTTGCCGTCCGCTAGCTGACAGCCCTACCTAAAATCCAACGACCTAACAGACACTTTCTTTCCCGTCTGCTAGCGGACGACAAAGAGAGTGACCAAACTAACGTCTATTAGCTAAGCTCTTTGCCGTCCGCTAGCAGACGGCAAAGAACCATGCCCTAACTAAAATTCAACGACGCCCGCCCGCGCCCCATCTCTCTGTCCCCTCTCTCTCTCCGCCCGCGCCCGAGCCGCCGCCACCCCGCGCCCGAGCCGCCGCCACCCCGCGCCACCCCGCCCCCAAGCCGCCGCCGCCCCGCGTCACCCCGCCCCCGAGCCGCCGCCGCCCCGCCCCACGCCGCAGCCCCGGCGACCCCCTCCCCCGCCCCGCGCCATCCCCGTCGCCGCGCCGCGCCGCCCCGGCCCGCCCCCGTGCCCGAGCCGCCGCCGACCCACGCCACTCCAGTCGCCGCAGTGCCTCCTCCTCCACCCCAGCGGCCCCGGCGCCCTTCTCCTCCACCACCGCGGCCGTCCCGTCGCTCCGGCGCCCCCTCCCCCACCCGATCGCCCCGTCGCCCCTCTCCTCCACCACCACGGCCGCCCCGCCCCTTCGATGAGACCTCTTGTATTTTTTTCTGTTTTTGTTTCTACATTTTAAGTTTAGTTTAGGTTTACTTTAGGTTTGGTTTACTTTAGGTTAACTTTAGTTTAGGTTTAGAGCAGATAGCCTTATATTGCAGTGCAAGAATTAATTACCATAGCTCATCCAAACTTTAGTTTAGGTTTGTATTGAATGTTCGTCAATCATGGAGCATGATTTGCTACTTACAGTGGTGTTGTGCTTGTTCTGCAATTTTTTGTCATTGCCGAGAGCAGCTCTCAGCAAAGATCCATTCCCACAAAACTTTTTACTGCTTTCCCCCAGATCCCTGCCGCAAAAATTTATATACAATACACAAACAAGCATTTCAAGTCTCAATGCCTAACAACAAAGTCACATAACCATTACACAAAATAGTTCACATGAACTTCTTTTAAGATCACAAACTGGTAGCTCTTTAGTACAAATGCCTACTTACTAAACAATAAAGTGGTCAATGCATTTCTACATGCGACCACAAGATAAAAGCAACACCTCAGTTATCACAAACTGAAGTAGAATTATCAATTTCTTCCATCCACTAAACCCAATAAGCCGTTTCTGGCTAGCACATCCAGTCAACCCATCCACTGAACCCACTAATTCAAATTTTCTCTTCTGCTTAAGCACATACTGATTGTAATGATACTCCGCCTTCTCTCTGCTATTGCACGAGTCGTGGGAGATGCCTTCATACTAAATCACTTGTTCATTGCATTCAGACCATGAATCGTACACTCCTGGACATCTAGCTCTGTACACCGCATACCACTTCATCTATAAAGATAGAGAAAAAAAGTAGAGAAATAATGCAATGTTAAAAATAGCACATCATACATAATCCATGTAAGCTCCGCCAAGCGGTCCTCGGCGAACTTCTCCTTGACCGCGGAGTCGACACTAAGGGAAGATGTGTCGTCGGAGGAAGCCATAGCCACGAAATCGATCGGTGCTAACACCTTTCATCACACATTGAAAAATAGCATAAGAATCAAACATCAAAGATTACTTCTAAGCAAATTAGTCATGATGGACACTATCTCACAGATATTTCGACTTTCGGTGATGGTCGAGCTGGGCGAGTCCATCGTGCGTGAAAAATGTATATCATAGGACGAACTCGCCCAGGTCGACCGCCATCGGCAAAAGACGATTTTCTTTCTCCAATAACAACTCTCATCTCTCTCACGTATATATGGTGGAACTCTCTCTGCTGGTGGTATATATGGTGGACACTATCTCATGGATATTTCGATTTTCTTCCTCCATATAGCATCCATAGGAACAATAAGAACTATTAGATGCATCAACAATTAATTATCTATACAAAAAAATTAACAATTATCTACATTCATCAATACTTCTTTGCATCCATCTATGCATTCATGCATACAATACATACATCCATCTATATATTGATACATAACAAAAACTACAAAAAAATTACTACAAAAAAAGTTCATGCATCAATTCATGCATCAATCCATGCATTAATACATAAATATATACATTCATACATCCATGCATCCATATAAAAATCCATGCGTCCATACATACACTCATGCATAAATACAAGATTGGGGAGGGGGATGAAGCTCACCGAGAGGGGGAGATGGTGCCGGCGGGGTTGGGGAGGGGGGCGCCGGTTGGGCGTGAAGGAAATATGCCCTAGAGGCAATAATAAAGTTATTATTTATTTCCTTATATCATGATAAATGTTTATTATTCATGCTAGAATTGTATTAATCGGAAACATGATACATGTGTGAATACATACACAAACAGAGTGTCACTAGTATGCCTCTACTTGACTAGCTCGTTGATCAAAGATGGTTATGTTTCCTAGCCATAGACAAAGAGTTGTCATTTGATTAATGGGATCACATCATTAGGAGAATGATGTGATTGACTTGACCCATTCCGTTAGCTTAGCACTTGATCGTTTAGTATGTTGCTATTGCTTTGTTCATGACTTATACATGTTCCTATGACTATGAGATTATGCAACTCCCGTTTACCGGAGGAACACTTTGTGTGCTACCAAACGTCACAACATAACTGGGTGATTATAAAGGTGCTCTACAAGTGTCTCCGAAGGTACTTGTTGGGTTGGCGTATTTCGAGATTAGGATTTGTCACTCCGATTGTCGGAGACGTATCTCTAGGCCCACTCGGTAATACACATAACCTAAGCCTTGCAAGCATTGCAACTAATGAGTTAGTTGCGGCATGATGTATTACGGAACGAGTAAAGAGACTTGCCCGTAACGAGATTGAACTAGGTATTGAGATACCGACGATCGAATCTCGGGCAAGTAACATACCGATGACAACGTATGTTGTTATGCGGTTTGACCGATAAAGATCTTCGTAGAATATGTGGGAGCCAATATGAGCATCCAGGTTCCGCTATTGGTTATTGACCGGAGACGTGTCTCGGTCATGTCTACATAGTTCTCGAACCCGTAGGGTCCGCACGCTTAAAGTTCAAAGACGGTTATATTATGAGTTTATGTGTTTTGATGTACCGAAGGTAATTCGGAGTCCCAGATGTGATCACGAACATGACGAGGAGTCTCGAAATGGTCGAGACGTTAAGATTGATATATTGGAATGTTATATCGGACACCGGATGAGTTCCGGGGGTTATCAAATATATATCGGAGAAACCGGGAGGTTACCGGAACCCCCGGGGGTTATTGGGCCTCATGGGCCCAAGGCGGCAGGAGGTGGTGCGCAGCCCCCTTGCCCCAATCCGAATTGGGAAAGGGAAGGGGGCGGCGGCCCACCTTCTCCTTCCTTCTCTCCACCTCCTCCTTCCCCCTTCTCCTAGTTGGAATAGGAAAGGGGGGCAAAACCTACTTGGAGTAGGATTGCCCCCCCTTGGGCGTGCCTCCTCCCCTTGGCCGGCCCCTCCTCCTCCCCCCTTTTTATACGGAGGAGGGGGCACCCCATAGACACAACAATTGATCCCATGGATCTCTTAGCCGTGTGCGGTGCCCCCCTCCACCATAATCCACCTCGGTCATATCGTAGCGGTGCTTAGGCGAAGCCCTGTGTCGGTAGAACATCATCATCGTCACCACGCCGTCGTGCTGACGAAACTCTCCCTCAAAGCTCTACTGGATCGGAGTTCGAGGGACGTCATCGAGTTGAACGTGTGCTGAACTCGGAGGTGCCATGCGTTCGGTACTTGCTCGGTCGGATCATGAAGACGTACGACTACATCAACCGCGTTGTGCTAACGCTTCCGCTTTCGGTCTACGAGGGTACGTGGACACACTCTCCCCTCTCGTTGCTATGCATCACCTTGATCTTGCGTGTGCGTAGGAATTTTTTTAAAATTACTACGTTTCCCAACATTGGTATCAGAGCCTGGTTTTATGCGTAGATGTTATATGCATGAGTAGAACACAAGTGAGTTGTGGGCGATACAAGTCATACTGCTTACCAGCATGTCATACTTTGGTTCAGCGGTATTGTTGGATGAAGCGGCCCGGACCGACATTACGCGTACGCTTACGCGAGACTGGTTCTACCGACGTGCTTTGCACACAGGTGGCTGGCGGGTGTCAGTTTCTCCAACTTTAGTTGAACGGAGTGTGGCTACGCCCGGTCCTTGAGAAGGTTAAAACAACACTAACTTGACGAACTATCGTTGTGGTTTTGATGCGTAGGTAAGAATGGTTCTTGCTCAGCCCGTAGCAGCCACGTAAAACTTGCAACAACAAAGTAGAGGACGTCTAACTTGTTTTCTAGGGCATGTTGTGATGTGATATGGTCAAGGCATGATGCTATATTTTATTGTATGAGATGATCATGTTTTGTAACCGAGTTATCGGCAACTCGCAGGAGCCATATGGTTGTCGCTTTATTGTATGCAATGCAATCGCCCTGTAATTTCTTTACTTTATCACTAAGCGGTAGCGATAGTCGTAGAAGCAATAGTTGGCAAGACGACAACGATGCTACGATGGAGATCAAGGTGTCGCGCCGGTGACGATGGTGATCATGACGGTGCTTCGGAGATGGAGATCACAAGCACAAGATGATGATGGCCATATCATATCACTTATATTGATTGCATGTGATGTTTATCTTTTATGCATCTTATCTTGCTTTGATTGACGGTAGCATTATAAGATGATCTCTCACTAAATTTCAAGATAAAAGTGTTCTCCCTGAGTATGCACCGTTGCCAAAGTTCATCGTGCCCAAGCACCACGTGATGATCGGGTGTGATAAGCTCTACGTCCATCTACAACGGGTGCAAGCCAGTTTTGCACACGCAGAATACTCAGGTTAAACTTGGCGAGCCTAGCATATGAAGATATGGCCTCGGAACACTGAGACCGAAAGGTCGAGCGTGAATCATATAGTAGATATGATCAACATAGTGATGTTCACCATTGAAAACTACTCCATTTCACGTGATGATCGGTTATGGTTTAGTTGATTTGGATCACGTGATCACTTAGATGATTAGAGGGATGTCTATCTAAGTGGAAGTTCTTAAGTAATATGATTAATTGAACTTAAATTTATCATGAACTTAGTACCTGATAGTATTTTGCATGTCTATGTTTGTTGTAGATAGATGGCTCATGCTGTTGTTCCGTTGAATTTTAATGCGTTCCTTGAGAAAGCAAAGATGAAAGATGATGGTAGAAATTACACGGACTGGGTCCGTAACTTGAGGATTATCCTCATTGCTGCACAGAAGAATTACGTCCTGGAAGCACTGCTAGGTGCCAAACCTGCTGCAGGAGCAACACCAGATGTTATGAACGTCTGGCGGAGCAAAGCTGGTGACTACTCGATAGTTCAGTGTGCCATGATTTACGGCTTAGAACCGGGACTTCAGCGACATTTTGAACGTCATGGAGCATATGAGATGTTCCAGGAGTTGAAGTTAATATTTCAAGCAAATGCTCGGATTGAGAGATATGAAGTCTCCAATAAGTTCTACAGCTGCAAGATGGAGGAGAATAGTTCTGTAAGTGAGCATATACTCAGAATGTCTGGGTATAACAATCACTTGATTCAACTGGGAGTTAATCTTCCGGATGATAGCATCATTGATAGAATTCTTCAATCACTGCCACCAAGTTACAAGAGCTTCGTGATGAACTATAACATGCAAGGGATGGATAAGACGATTCCCGAGCTCTTCGCAATGCTAATGGCTGCGGAGGTAGAAATCAAGAAGGAGCATCAAGTGTTGATCGTCAATAAGACCACCAGTTTCAAGAAAAAGGGCAAAGGGAAGAAGAAGGGGAACTTCAAGAAGAACAGCAAGCAAGCTGCTGCTCAGGAGAAGAAACCCAAGTCTGGACCTAAGCCTGAGACTGGGTGCTTCTACTGCAAGCAGACTGGTCACTGGAAGCGGAACTGCCCCAAGTATTTGGCGGATAAGAAGGATGGCAAGGTGAACAAAGGTATATGTGATATACATGTTATTGATGTGTACCTTACCAGAGCTCGCAGTAGCACCTGGGTATTTTATACTGGTTCTGTTGCTAATATTTGTAACTCGAAACAGGGACTACAGATTAAGCGGACACTGGCTAAGGACGAGGTGACGATGCGCATTGGAAACGGTTCCAAAGTCGATGTGATCGCCGTCGGCACGCTACCTCTACATCTACCTTCGGGATTAGTATTAGACCTAAATAATTGTTATTTGGTGCCAGCGTTGAGCATGAACATTATATCTGGATCTTGTTTGATGCGAGACGGTTATTCATTTAAATCAGAGAATAATGGTTGTTATATTTATATGAGTAATATCTTTTATGGTCATGCACCCTTGAAGAGTGGTCTATTTTTTGATGAATCTCGATAGTAGTGATATACATATTCATAATGTTGAAGCCAAAAGATGCAGAGTTGATAATGATAGTGCAACTTATTTGTGGCACTGCCGTTTGGGTCATATTGGTGTAAAGCGCATGAAGAAACTCCATACTGATGGACTTTTGGAATCACTTGATTATGAATCACTTAGTACTTGCGAACCATGCCTCATGGGTAAGATGACTAAAACGCCATTCTCCGGAACTATGGAGCGAGCAACTGATTTGTTGGAGATCATACATACTGATGTATGTGGTGCAATAAATGTTGAGGCTCGCGGCGGGTATCGTTATTTTCTCACCTTCACAGATGATTTAAGCAGATATGGGTATATCTACTTAATGAAACATAAGTCTGAAACATTTGAAAAGTTCAAAGAATTTCAGAGTGAAGTTGAAAATCATCGTAACAAGAAAATAAAGTTTCTGCGATCTGATCATGGAGGAGAATATTTGAGTTATGAGTTTGGTCCACATTTGAAACAATGCGGATTAGTTTCACAACTCACGCCACCCGGAACACCACAGCGTAATGGTGTGTCCGAACGTCGTAATCGTACTTTACTAGATATGGTGCGATCTATGATGTCTCTTACTGATTTACCGCCATCGTTTTGGGATTATGCTTTAGAGACGGCCGCATTCACGTTAAATAGGGCACCATCAAAATCCGTTGAGACGACGCCTTATGAACTATGGTTTGGCAAGAAACCAAAGTTGTCGTTTCTTAAAGTTTGGGGCTGCGATGCTTATGTGAAAAAGCTTCAACCTGATAAACTCGAACCCAAGTCGGAGAAATGTGTCTTCATAGGATACCCAAAGGAAACTGTTGGGTACACCTTCTATCACAGATCCGAAGGCAAGACATTCATTGCCAAGAATGGATCCTTTCTAGAGAAGGGGTTTCTCTCGAAAGAAGTGAGTGGGAGGAAAGTAGAACTTGATGAGGTAACTGTACCTGCTCCCTTATTGGAAAGTAGTTCATCACAGAAACCAGTTCTTGTGACGTCTATACCAATTAGTGAGGAAGTTAATGATGATGATCATGAAACTTCAGATCAAGTTGTTACTGAACCTCGTAGGTCAACCAGAGTAAGATCCGCACCAGAGTGGTACGGTAATCCTGTTCTGGAGGTTATGTTACTGGACCATGACGAACCTACGAACTATGAAGAAGCGATGGTGAGCCCAGATTCCAAAAAATGGCTTGAGGCCATGAAATCTGAGATGGGATCCATGTATGAGAACAAAGTGTGGACTTTGGTTGACTTGCCCGATGATCGGCAGGCCATCGAGAATAAATGGATCTTCAGAAGACTGACGCTGACGGTAATGTTACTGTCTATAAAGCTCGACTTGTTGCAACAGGTTTTCGACAAGTTCAAGGGATTGACTACGATGAGACCTTCTCACCCGTAGCGATGCTTAAGTCTGTCCGAATTATGTTAGCAATAGCCACATTTTATGATTATGAAATTTGGCAAATGGATGTCAAAACAGCATTCCTGAATGGATTTCTGGAAGAAGGGTTGTATATGATGCAACCGGAATTAACAAAGTCTGCAAGCTCCAGCGATCCATTTATGGACTGGTGCAAGCCTCTCGGAGTTGGAATAAACGTTTTGATAGTGTGATCAAAGCATATGGTTTTATACAGACTTTTGGAGAAGCCTCTATTTACAAGAAAGTGAGTGGGAGCTCTGTAGCATTTCTGATATTATACGTGGATGACATATTGTTGATTGGAAATGATATAGAATTTCTGGATAGCATAAAAGGATATTTGAATAAGAGTTTTTCAATGAAGGACCTCGGTGAAGCTGCTTATATATTGGGCATCAAGATCTATAGAGATAGATCGAGACGCTTAATTGGACTTTCACAAAGCACATACCTTGACAAAGTTTTGAAGAAGTTCAAAATGGATCAAGCAAAGAAAGGGTTCTTGCCTGTGTTACAAGGTGTGAAGTTGAGTAAGACTCAATGCCCGACCACTGCAGAAGATAGAGAGAAAATGAAAGATGTTCCCTATGCTTCAGCCATAGGCTCTATCATGTATGCAATGCTGTGTACCAGACCTGATGTGTGCCTTGCTATTAGTTTAGCAGGGAGGTACCAAAGTAATCCAGGAGTGGATCACTGGACAGCGGTCAAGAACATCCTAAAATACCTGAAAAGGACTAAGGATATGTTTCTGGTTTATGGAGGTGACAAAGAGCTCGTCGTAAATGGTTACGTCGATGCAAGCTTTGACACTGATCCGGATGATTCTAATTCGCAAACCGGATATGTGTTTTTATTGAACGGTGGAGCTGTCAGTTGGTGCAGTTCAAAACAAAGCGTCGTAGCGGGATCTACATGTGAAGTGGAGTACATAGCTGCTTCGGAAGCAGCAAATGAAGGAGTCCGGATGAAGGAGTTCATATCCGATCTAGGTGTCATACCTAGTGCATCGGGTCCAATGAAAATCTTTTGTGACAATACTGGTGCAATTGCTTTGGCAAAGGAATCCAGATTTCACAAGAGATCCAAGCACATCAAGAGACGCTTCAACTCCATCCGGGATCAAGTCCAGGTGGGAGACATAGAGATTTGCAAGATACATACGGATCTGAATGTTGCAGACCCGTTGACTAAGCCTCTTCCACGAGCAAAACATGATCAGCACCAAGGCTCCATGGGTGTTAGAATCATTACTGTGTAATCTAGATTATTGACTAGTGCAAGTGGGAGACTGAAGGAAATATGCCCTAGAGGCAATAATAAAGTTATTATTTATTTCCTTATATCATGATAAATGTTTATTATTCATGCTAGAATTATATTAACCGAAAACATGATACATGTGTGAATACATAGACAAACAGAGTGTCACTAGTATGCCTCTACTTGACTAGCTCGTTGATCAAAGATGGTTATGTTTCCTACCCATAGACAAAGAGTTGTCATTTGATTAATGGGATCACATCATTAGGAGAATGATGTGATTGACTTGACCCATTCCGTTAGCTTAGCACTTGATCGTTTAGTATGTTGCTATTGCTTTCTTCATGACTTATACATGTTCCTATGACTATGAGATTATGCAACTCCCGTTTACCGGAGGAACACTTTGTGTGCTACCAAACGTCTCAATGTAACTGGGTGATTATAAAGGTGCTCTACAGGTGTCTCCGAAGGTACTTGTTGGGTTGGCGTATTTCGAGATTAGGATTTGTCACTCCGATTGTCGGAGAGGTATCTCTGGGCCCATTCGGTAATACACATCACTTAAGCCTTGCAAGCATTGCAACTAATGAGTTAGTTGCGAGATGATGTATTAAGGAACGAGTAAAGAGACTTGCCGGTAACGAGATTCAACTAGGTATTGAGATACCGGCGATCGAATCTCGGGCAAGTAACATACCGATGACAAAGGGAACAACGTATGTTGTTATGCGGTTTGACCGATAAAGATCTTCTAGAATATGTGGGAGCCAATATGAGCATCCAGGTTCCGCTATTGGTTATTGACCGAAGACGTGTCTCGGTCATGTCTACATAGTTCTCGAACCCGTAGGGTCCGCACGCTTAAAGTTCGATGACGGTTATATTATGAGTTTATGTGTTTTGATGTACCAAGGAAGTTCGGAGTCCCGGATGTGATCACGGACATGACGAGGAGTCTCGAAATGGTCGAGACGTTAAGATTGATATATTGGAATGTTATATTCGGACACCGGATGAGTTCCGGGGGTTATCGGATATATATTGGAGAAACCGGGAGGTTACCAGAACCCCCCGGGGGTTATTGGGCCTCATGGGCCCAAGTGGTGGAAGAGGAGAGGTGGCAGGAGGTGGCGCGTGACCCCCCTTGCCCCAATTCGAATTGGGAAAGGGAAGGGGGCGGCGGCCCCCCTTCTCCTTCCTTCTCTCCACCTCCTCCTCCCCCTTCTCCTAGTTGGAATAGGAAAGGGGGGCAAAACCTACTTGGAGTAGGATTTCCCCCCCTTGGGCGCGCCTCCTCCCCTTGGCCGGCCCCCTCCTCCTCCCCCCCTTTATATACGGAGGATGGGGGCACCCCATAGACACAACAATTGATCCCTTGGATCTCTTAGCCTTGTGCGGTGCCCCCCTCCACAATAATCCACCTCGGTCATATCGTAGCGGTGCTTAGGCGAAGCCCTGCGTCGGTAGAACATCATCATCGTCACCACGCCGTCATGCTGACGGAACTCTCCCTCAAAGCTCGGCTGGATCGGAGTTCGAGGGACGTCATCGAGTTGAACGTGTGCTGAACTCGGAGGTGCCGTGCGTTCGGTACTTGATCGGTCGGATCATGAAGGCGTACGTCTACATCAACCGTGTTGTGCTAACGCTTCCGCTTTCGGTCTACGAGGGTACGTGGACACACTCTCCCCTCTCGTTGCTATGCATCACCATGATCTTGCGTGTGCGTAGGAATTTTTTTGAAATTACTATGTTTCCCAACAGGGCGGGGGCCGCCGGTGGGGAGGGCGTCGGTGGGGTCGGGGGGCGTCGGTGCGGAGGGCACCGGCCGGGGCACGGGGGCGCCGGTGGGGTGTGGTGGGGGCGCCGGTGAGAAAGAGAGAGAAGTGAGAGAGAGAAAAGACTGCGCGGGGGGTTAAGTGTTTGCCGACCTTTACCGAGCGTCTGTCGGTGCGGCTCTCGGTAAAGGTACGAGACCTAGATCTAGGTTTTACACCTTTTCCGAGAGGAACGCTCGGCAAAGAATAAAGCACACTCGAAAATGGCAAACATACGGAGAGCGACACTCATAAATGACACTCCTCCCTCATGTGTCCAAGGCGTAGGCATGCCACAAGTGAAGGAAATATGCCCTAGAGGCAACAATAAATTTGTTATTTATATTTCCTTATATCATGATAAATGTTTATTATTCATGCTAGAATTGTATTAACCGGAAACTTAGTACATGTGTGAATACATAGACAAACAGAGTGTCCCTAGTATGCCTCTACTTGACTAGCTCGTTAATTAAAGATGGTTAAGTTTCCTGACCATAGACATGTGTTGTCATTTGATGAACGGGATCACATCATTATAGAATGATATGATGGACAAGACCCATCCGTTAGCTTGGCATAATGATCGTATAGTTTTATTGCTATTGCTTTCTTCATGACTTATACATGTTCCTCTGACTATGAGATTATGCAACTCCCGAATACCGGAGGAACACCTTGTGTGCTATCAAACGTCACAACATAACTGGGTGATTATAAAGATGTTCTACAGGTGTCTCCGGTGGTGTTTGTTGAGTTGGCATAGATAAAGATTAGGATTTGTCACTCCGTGTATCGGAGAGGTATCTCTGGGCCCTCTCGGTAATGCACATCACTATTAGCGTTGCAAGCAATGTGACTAATGAGTTAGTTGCGGGATGATGCATTATGGAACGAGTAAAGAGACTTGCCGGTAACGAGATTGAACTAGGTATGATGACACCGACGATCGAATCTCGGGCAAGTAACATACCGATGACAAAGGGAACAACGTATGTTGTTATGCGGTTTGACCGATAAAGATATTCGTAGAATATTTAGGAGCCAATATGAGCATCTAGGTTCCGCTATTGGTTATTGATCGGAGATGTGTCTCGGTCATTTCTACATAGTTCTCAAACCCGTAGGGTCCGCACGCTTAACGCTCGATGACGATTTGTATTAAGTTATGTGATTTGATGACCGAAGACTGTTCGGAGTCCCGGATGAGAACACGGACATGACGAGGAGTCTCGAAATGGTCGAGATATAAATATTGATATATTGGACGATGTTATTCGGACATAGGATGAGTTCCAAGAGATACCGGATAATTACCGGAGTGCCGGAGGGTTATCGGAACCCCCCGGGGGAACCAATGGGCCTTGATGGGCCTTAGTGGGGAGAGAGGAAGGGCCACAAGGGGCTGCCCCCCCCTTGGGTCCGAATTGGACTAGGGGAAGGGGGCGGCGCCCCCCTTTCCTTCCCTTCCCCCTCTCCCTTCCTTCTTCCCCCTTTCCTCCAGCTGGAATCCTACTAGGACTTGGAGTCCTAGTAGGACTCCCTCCTCCTCGCGCGCCCTACAGGGCCGGCCAGCCTCCCCCTCCCCTCCTTTATATACGGGGGCAGGGGGCACCCTAGAACAACACAAGTTTCTTTTAACCATGTGCGGTGCCCCCCTCCACAGTTACACACCTCGGTCATATCGTCGTAGTGCTTAGGCGAAGCCATGCGCCGGTAACTTCATCATCACTGTCGCCACACCGTTGTGCCGACAGAACTCTCCCTCGGTCTCAACTGGATCAAGAGCTCGAGGGACGTCATCGAGCTGACGTGTGCTGAATGCGGAGGTGCCGTACGTTCGGTGCTTGGATCGGTTGAATCACGAAGACGTTCGACTACATCAACCGCGTTACTAAACGTTTCCGCTTTCGGTCTACGAAGTTACGTGGACACACTCTCCCCTATCGTTGCTATGCATCTCCTAAATAGATCTTGCGTGATCATAGGATTTTTTTTGAAATACTGCGTTCCCCAACAATGGCATCCGAGCCAGGTCTATGTGTAGATGTTATATGCACGAGTAGAACATAAAGAGTTGTGGGCGATAATAGTCATACTGCTTACCAGCAACGTCTTACTTTGATTCGGCGGTATTGTTGGATGAAGCGGCCCAGATCGGCATTACATGACCGCGTTCATGAGACTGGTTCTACCGACGTGCTTCGCACACAGGTGGCTAGTGGGTGTCTGTTTCTCCAACTTTAGTTGAATCGAGTTTGACTATGCCCGGTCCTTGTTGAAGATTAAAACAACACACTTGATGAAAAATCGTTGTGGTTTTGATGCGTAGGTAAGAACGGTTCTTGCTAGAAGCCCATAGCAGCCACCTAAAACTTGCAACAACAAAGTAGTGGACGTCTAACTTGTTTTTGCAGGGCATGTTGTGATGTGATATGGTCAAGACATGATGAGATGTAAATTGTTGTATGAGATGATCATGTTTTGTAAAAGTTATCGGCAACTGGCAGGAGCCTTATTGTTGTCACTTTATTGTATGAAATGCAATCGCCATGTAATTGCTTACTTTATCAGTAAGCGGTAGCGATAGTCGTGGAAGCAATAGTTGGCGAGACGACAACGATGCCACGATGGAGATCATGGTGTCAAGCCGGTGACGATGGTGATCATGACGGTGCTTTGGAGATGGAGATCAAAGGCACAAGATGATGATGGCCATATCATATCACTTATTTTGATTGCATGTGATGTTTATCTTTTATGCATCTTATTTTGCTTAGTAAGGTGGTAGCATTATATGATGATCCCTCACTAAATTTCTAGGTATAAGTGTTCTCCCTGAGTATGCACCGTTGCTACAGTTCGTCGTGCCGAGACACCACGTGATGATCGGCTGTGATAAGCTCTACGTTCACATACAACGGGTGCAAGCCAGTTTTGCACATGTAGAATACTCGGGTTAAACTTGACGAGCCTAGCATATGCAGATATGGCCTCGGAACACTGAGATCGAAAGATCGAACGTGAATCATATAGTAGATATGATCAACATAGTGATGTTCACCATTGAAAACTACTCCATATCACGTGATGATCGGACATGGTTTAGTTGATATGGATCACGTGATCATTTAGATGACTAGAGGGATGTCTATCTAAGTGGGAGTTCTTAAGTATATGATTAATTGAACTTCAATTTATCATGTACTTAGTCTTGATAGTATTTGCAAATTATGTTGTAGATCAATAGCTCGTGGTGTAGCTCCCCGTTTATTTTTGATACGTTCCTAGAGAAAAATAAGTTGAAAGATTATAGTAGCAATGATGCGGACTTGGTCCGTGATCTGAGGATTATCCTCATTGCTGCACAGAAGAATTATTTCATTGATGCACCGCTAGGTGACAGAGCTATTGCAGGAGCAGATGCATACGTTATGAACGTTTGACAAAGCTCGGTATGATGACTACTTGATAGCTTAGTGCACCATTCTTTACGGCTTAGAACCGGGACTTCAAAAACGTTTTGAACGCCATGAAGCATAAGAGATGTTCCAAGAGCTGAAAATGATATTTCAGACTCATGCCTGTGTTTAGAGGTACGAGACCTCTGACAAAGTACTTTGCATACAAGATAGAGGAGAATAGCTCAGCTAGTGAGCATGTGCTCAGAATGTCTGAGTACTACAATCACTTGAATCAAGTGGGAGTTAATCTTCCAGATAAGATAGTGATTGACAGAGTTCTCTAGTCACTATCACCGAGTTACTAGAACTTCGTGATGGTGCATGAAGTGGTAGGATAGCAAAGGAAGACAAAAATAAATAAATCAAGATGACCGTATGTAGGTGAGGAACCGAATAAGAGTTCGTGTGGAGTTTGGTGTTGGTGTGGTGTGCATGGGCATAGGTTGAGAAGATATGTCGCAGCCGAGTGCCTCAGCTCAAAATTGTGGAGTGAACGAACTGTGTCACTCAAACTACATAAAATTGTATTTAGGTGGATGAACTGTTGAGATACAGAGATTGCTCACGCGTTGTATTCCTTGAGGTGATGTGTATATATGCATGTACAGGAGCCCTAACTAATTACTAAACCTTTGACACGGTTGGAACTAATTACAGATGATGTGTATATATACATGTTCAAACCGGGCTATAGATATGATACGTAGGAGATAAGCACATGCGTTATAAGCTTCTCTGACACTCACCTTGTAAGGTTAATATTATCTCATTGTGAACGAAATGATTTTGTTAGGGCACCTAAACTGGAGGTATTAGGCCCTTTCTTCCATGCTATCTCCAAGTCCTTACTCTGCCCGGTAGCAGCAGCAAATCATTTTTGAATCTTGAATGGCATTTCTACATGAGGGAGTAAGCCAGTCAGCTCAGCAACCTAGACGAGCATCGTCAAGGTTTTGGCTGTCCAGCTCTATGTCATGGTGAGTACTCATCTTTGCTTGCTTTCAGTGTCTTATTTGATTGAGATATTATATAGTCTCATTTGTAATAGAATTAACATTTCCTCTTATATCCATTTCACAGTTTTACAAAGAATTACAAGATGAATAAAAAAATTGTCTCATTGTGACGCGCTAAATCTGATTGATTGCCTTCAGACCAATCTAACAAAGGTGGTGTTTAAGTCATTCGTAGGCTATCAGGAACAAATTGACATTGCTAGGTTCTGTGTCCTGAAGGTATAAGCGCTAAACAAGTTTGAAATTGAAGGATACTGTGACTACAACAGTGAATGGGTGACCTATCAATACATGCTAGTACAAGTGGAAAATGGACCACCTCGAGATGCTCAATTTGAATACAAGAGTAGTCATCTTCATACTGAGTACTATGTCGACGCGCATATGCATGGTTTATCAGTGGACAGCCCCTTCAGATAGCCATAGACAGCCTTGGTGCCCAAATATCTCGCTCTCTTGAGGACATTTCGTAGACGGTATTGATGACCGAAGATTGCATGGTCTTGCTCATAAGTCTACAGTATTTCTAGTCTAAAGTTCCTTTGTAATCCCAGGAACTTATGAAGTTACTCCTGTTCAAACTGCAAAAGATGTCTTTGGATGCAATAATTGTGCACAATCGACAGATTCATGGAAACAAATACTGCAAAAATTTGTAACCGGGAGCGAGCTGGTCTAGAAACACATACATGTGTTGATTGTTTTTTAAAGGCTGTGTCAGAACATTTATTTATTTTCAGTTGTATACAGAAATACGAGAAGTTTACTAGGTGATTTAATTTTTCGCGTACAAAACCTGTGGCTTAGCTATTCCTGGCTGTTAATAAGTACTGATGCAGCACACATCCCAGTCCAAGCATGCATGGACCAGCGGGCAGGATAGAAGGTGCAGCTACATGGGAAGACAAAAAATATCCACACTCTTTGCTACTGCATCATGTCTCCCTGGCTGCAGCTGGAAAATGCTTCGGTTGTCTATTACTTAATTGTTAGTAAAGTTTGAGTTTGTTAATTGCACAAATCAGCATATCATAAAATAATCTTTTACAATATAGTCTATCAAACTGTATAGTGCCTTCAATATTTTGTTAAATAATATAGGTCATATTGGGTAACCACACATATACAACATTCTATAGAACTAGGACCACACTCATTGCATGTACCGGGTTAATTATCACTACCACTCTTAGTCATTATAAGTAGTCAGTTGAAATGACACATATTATCCGGGAATTTTAAATATCCATTGGATATTCATTTTCCTTGTAAGACATCGTATTATCTCATTTCTTCCACCTGCAATGAAGACATTTAATCCGATATGCTTATGAGATGGGGGAGGATAAAAAAGGATTTATTCTGACAATTAAATATGTTTAACCAATTTTCTCAATTAGACACACATGCACTGCATATGAAGTTTTTTTAATCGAATAAAGGAGCTCTCCGCCCCGATTTTCATTAAGAAACCAGAGAGACATGCAAAACATCACAGGTAACTGGCCAATCGGCCCGTAGAAGTTCACATCATGCACGGGGAGACCACTGCCTTATTACAGTGCCAAGGCAAACACACAGGATACAAATTTCTGATAACAAGGCATCATCTACCAGAACAGAAAGAGCTAACAAATAGAACATATTGGTACGCAAGGAGCCTCAGAATCCCAGCGGCAGCAGCAACCCCAACCTCTGTTTCTTGCGAAGAATTTGGTTGCTAGATAGCAATGTTGTCGCGGCTTGTAACACCTGTTTGCCTTCTCCTTTCTACATACAATGCCAATACGTAATCCAATTAGAAATCAGGAAGATTATTTGATACGGATTATGCGGGTAGATATGATAAAAAATAGCACTATATATCTAGTGTAAAGTAAGAGTACATACGTACCTGGTGTATAAAAGGCGGAGTAGGGATAAACAGGGCCGAAAAATCGTTGATCCGGTTCAAGCACTCGCAGATGCTGCCCAGACTCTAAGCTGATCATGAATACACCCGGTTCTGCCTGCAAGAAAATGCAATCCAACTGCTCAGAGAACCCGATGACTTTCGGTTTCACTGTGGCGTCTAGTAGGTCTTCCTCGTCCTCATCATCCGAGTAATCGACGACATACAAAAGCCCATCGCCACCATTCTCGTAATCGGCATAGGCATGGAACGGAAGGAAATCTTCAAATCTAACAAGGGTACTGCTAACCCAGGAGCCTTCATCCAACAAAAACAGCATGACCGAGTTATCCATGACGCCCGCCAAACGCAACCACGCGTCCATGGCCGGCGCGAGAAAAAAGTCGTGGCCGCGAATAACCTCCGGTGTATCAATCAGTAGCAGCGTCTGCGTCTCCAACTGAAATTCTGCCACCGTCCTATCCACTTCAGTCATCCAGTACACAGCAGCGCCGTTGCCGGCCACGGCGCTCGGATTCCAACCCAAGTGGCACTCCTCGCCCATGGTCGCTGCCAGGCGGCCGTCCCAACTTCCTGTCTTGGAGCTATAGACGCGGGCGAAGATGTGGATCGTCGGTGGACCCTCCAGAATGTCCCTCCAGCTGTCATACTCGCTGTACGCGAAGACGATACGGAACGGCGACGAGTGGCAGTCCCCGCCGTGGGCGTGATCGGCATCGCAGACCAGAGCCGCACCGCACCTCTGCCCGTGGTGGAAGCCAGTCCCAGGTGCCGGCGGGATGAGGTTCTGCTCGCCGGTTAGCGGGTCCCACACAATTAGCTCACCGTGGTGGTTGTTGTCCCACTCCCAGGCGCGGTAGAGGAGCACGCGGCCGTGGGTGCAGCCGGAGGCGCGGAACCATCCATCGTGGGCCAACGTCGGCGGCATCAGTTCCACCGCGTTGGTCGTGGTGGGCGTGAACTTAAATTGGACCTCGCCATAGTAGGCGTTGGGGATCACAAAGTACAAAGTTCTTTTGTAGCTCAGGCTACATGGAACCTCTTATCCTCAACCCTCCAACTAACTAACAACAAGAAGATTTCTCTTTTTTGTTTCTCAAAAATGAAACAACATATGAACTTCAAACTTTGCAGATCGAACAAACATTAGAACATCAATGTGCGAAAAAACTTTCAGATTTTTTGTTCTAATATAAATATATAAAATAAGATTTTCTTTGAATAAAAATATTATTTCAAGTATATAAAATGCATGAAAAAAATCTGAAAGTATTTTTCCTAGATTATAGTTAGAATGTATTGTTGTTCTGCAAAATTTGAAGATTATATGTTGTGTCATTTGAGAGAATAAAAAAGAGAAATGTGTCTGCACGGATCTTAATGCATAAATGGATGGCAAAGATAAGGGGTACCATGTAGCCTGAGCTATAGAAAACCACACTCGTTGGGGATGAGGCCGAGGAGTGGTGGCACGCTCTGGTGCGCCGCGCGAAAGGGACGGAGGAAGTTCGCCTCGTCGTGGACGAGGCGCCGCCTATCCTTGTAGACCATGGAGACAAATGCCAGAGCACTAGGATCAGTCGGGAGGCGGTGGAAGATGTCACGTAGCAGGTCGTCGGGAAGCTGTTGGAGTGGCTGCGTCAGTAGGGTAGGCTGGTCGGCGCTGTCATGAGTTTCATTCTCCATGTCGCCGGCAGCCTATGGTTTGAGGCTAGCTAGCTATGGAGATGTGAAGGAGATGAGAAAACCCGAGAGCTAGGAAGATGCGAGGGAGATCTCATATAAGCAAAAGCAAGTGATAAAACGGGAAAGAAACACACGTCAAGTAGAAATGGAGAAGGTGATAAACGAGGAAGAAACGCTTGCCTTTTTTCGTTTTCTGAATTTAGAAAGAAACGCATGTCAATTTTAAAAGAAGGTCAGAATTAAAGAAAAACCTGACCGCGTGGTGTATAGTACGTACCACACAGCAAAATTATGTTGGTATGATACACTTCCACTGTTCTGTGAGGATATCAATATTCACTATTGTATGTCCGAGTGGAAAATCAAAGACAGCTATCATTTCAGTATTCACAAAGTGTGTAGCATTTTCTTCTATTTTTTATATACACTAGCTTGGTGGCCTGCACACAAATGCGTTGGCAAAATATTAAAACCTACGTATGTGTAGCAATTGTTTGAGCCTTATATGAAGACTATCTCTCTATACAATTCTATTTTTTATTAGATATGTTTTAATAGTTTCAAGAAAAAAATGTTAATGCTGTTAATAGAACTAAAAAATGTCCGTGAATTTATAAAAATGTTCACATATTCAAAAAAGGTCATGACTTAAGAAAAATCTTGGATTCAAAAATTACTAACGGATTTAGAAAATGTTTCCAAATTACCAAAATCTTCAAGGATTTTTAAAATTTCATGATTTGTAGAAAATTTTCACAATTCAAAAATTGTTCGCAGATTTGTAAAATGATCATGAATTACAAAAATATCCACAGATTGAAAAAATTATCATGAATACACGAATTGAAAATCTATTAATGAATTCAAAAATTGTTCGCGGAGTTGAAAAATGTTTGCTCACTCAAAAAATGGTCACAAATTCAGAAAAGTTCGCAATTTGGAAACTGTTCATGATTAAAAAATAATGGATTTGGACTTTTTCAAATTCATGAACGTTATTTAAATATGCGTTATTATAGAAAAGTCTATGGGTCAACCTGGCAATCAACGTCAATGGGCCAAGTGAATGGTCAACCGGCCAAGCCAACAAATCCAACTGGGAGCGAGCTTCTCTTTGGTTTTTTAAACGTACAGCAAGCGAGCTTCCCATTGAGCCTTTTTTAGCACAGCACTGTAGGTTTTTATTGATTGATAGTCGTCAGTATACAAGCATCATGAGGTAGACACTATCAAGTATGTCTACCATAGTCTAAGAAAGATGGAAACCTGGCTAGGTTGTGGGCTTCATAGTTTGAACTTATTTGTTCATGGACAAAATTACAGAGTAAAACAAGATTTCGTAGCTAAGATTTCCTTTACGATAACTTCATATTTCCCTCCTTGTCCAGCAGCAATATCGTACACCACACTTCGACAATCTGACCCCACATGCAATCTCTACAGATAAAGATCCATAGCCAAAGCGAGCCCCTCTCTACATGCCAACACCTCAAGAATAGATGGATCAGTTACTCCAGGTAAAACAAGAGCTAAGGCTCCTAGGTAAAGACCTACAAACAGCAGCAACAACACTCACCCGACCTGACCTGGAAAGTCCTCGGTCAACATTAATCTTCACAAAGCCCAGAGGAGGAGTCTTCCATTATGTATCAACTGTTGGTCTGGCGGTCTGAAGATCCTTCAGTCCTTCCAGCTCTGAGATGTATCATGAATCAAATTCGTGAGTATCTATAGGTATTTGAAAGTTTCCTTCAAGTATAGCTTTTCGTGGAGCCGTTCAGATTGCCCACATAGTGACCACCAGCCTGGTAATTAAGTTGATCATGTGGTAATGCACATTGCAATAGGATTTGCTTCTGTTGTCACCATCAAGGGCTTCATCATGTCCTCATCCACAAGAGCCTAGACACAACGTGCCATGGAACACTCAAGGAGAGAGTGCCTCCATGAGTCTTTGGTACCACACATAGAGCGGCGCTGCTGGAACACATGTTACGATGGTGGAGCACATCTTCTGATGGGAGGGAAACCCGAGAAAGCCTCCAGAAAATCATGTGTAATTTTGCCGGAACCTCCACTTTCCATAGCTTGCGCCACCGCACCTTCTCGTCTTCAAAATCAGACGACTCTGGAGCTCCTCCAGCCAATCTTCATAATGCCTCTTTGTTATTAACATGCGGTATGTAGTCTTAAGAGAAAACTGTCCGATCTTTCAAAGTTCCATGACCAAAAATTGCTCTGGTTATTGGTGCAACATGGAATATTGAGAATTGTGTCAGCGTCCATTGGCAGAAAGACTTGTTGGACAAGATCTGTATTCCAGCTAGCGCTCGTCTCGTCGTGGCAATCAAGTCGTTCACCATTTGGGGCAGCTTTTGAGCCAAAGATAGTAAAGACATCATACGGTAATCTATAGGGAGCAATTTTGGTTCCATATGTGTGTGCCCTAGATCCTGGCCATGCCAGATGGCGGTGTGGGCCCACTGTGGCTCCTCTCGATCTCCCCTGGAAGAACTTGGGTCATTCGTTGCCCAAAACATTCTTATTAAATCGGCAGGGTATTCTTTGTAGATATTGATTTTGTGTAAAATCAAAAACATGCAGAAAACAAAAACATGCACTGGGCACTAGATTAATAGATTAATCTAAAAAATAATATAAAATGCTAAAACGTATTCAAAAGTGATAATTTCATAGCAGAAAACAATCAGAAAATATAGATTCGTTTGAGACGTATCAATATTCTACTTGCTAGCAATACCAGATCAGTTTCTGACGTTAGCACCACGACGTAGGGACTACGGGAAGCTCGTAAACTAGAAAGGAATCAGGTAGTGATGCACATCAGGAACAGTGAAGGAGTCTCACTAAAGACGTCGGCGTCATGTATTTGAGTCTCCCTTCAGGATTTATCTTAAGCGTTGTACTGGATCGGCACCCCCTTAGAATCAAATGTCTTGCTGATGGGCAAAGACACCTAGCCATCGTCATCGGTCTTTCGTAGCTTGATCGGTGGTGAGGAGCTGTTGTCACAGTTGATGGTGTACCCGGCGATCCAGGTGTGCTCGACGCTCCCACTGTGCTCCGTGTCGCCAGGTGAGCTTGGCTCCGTGGATGTTGCAGGCGTACTGGGAGTCGCTGTGGTTCCCGGGGACACGATTTAGGTGGTTGTCAGGGGCAACTCCACATCGGAGTACACCACCGTGAACTCCTTGGCATGGGTGTGCTCTGCATCACCGCCGCCCCTTTCTATAGTCCCATCGTCGTTCCTCTTCAAACCGCATGTCGCGCGTGATATGCATGCAGTTGCTGATCGGCTCATACACCCAATAGCCCGTTGTGCCCGGCTTGTAGCCGAGAAAAGTGCCAAGGCACGATCTGTCTACTAGCCTGGTCATGTCGGGACCAACGATTTTCAAGTGCGCGACATTACCAAAGGTGCGGAAGTAACCCACCGCCGGCTTCTTCTTACGACATGCCTCGTGTGGAGTGAGACCCTGCAGGCTTCTCATGGGTGACATGTTCAAGATGTGCACGACGGTGTGCACGGCCTCGCCCCAGAACGCGCACGACACGTCCATGGCCTTCATGAGGCTTCACGCCATCTCCATCACGGACTGATTCCATGATTCGATGACTTTGTATTGTCGAGGGGAGTACAGCATTGTCGTGTTCCTGTGGATCCCCAACTCCTCATAGTAGGAGAGGTGAATTCAATTGAGGTGAACTCGCTGCCTCTGTTGGTGCGGAGTGCTCTGATCTTGATGCCTCTTTCCACGCATTGATCTTCTTGAAATATTGAGGTGTCGCCGTCATTCTTCCAGTGGCGAAAGGACATGGGGGCCGCGATAGCCTTGTCTAGCCTCCGACAGGTGCTCGCGAAGGAGCTGGTCCGCTTTCTCTCGCGCCGTGTGGAGGGCTACCACGGCCAATGCAAACCCCCGGTCACGGTGCCCTGGCGGCCTTTCCCTTGCCGGTATTGGTGGAGGTTTCACTGAGAGGCCATTGTTCACTAGTCTTGGCGAGCTCCCCAGAAAGGTCGCGGAGGCGCCGCGCGCCCGTCTTTGCGGTGGTGATGGACCGGCCGAGAGCCCAGGTGGCCGGCAAGTCTGGGTCATTTCCCACCCAAGCCAGTGCCTGGTCCAACTTTGTGAACGCGGATCGACGAGCCACGTTGTGCCGCTCCTCTCGCGTCGTTGTGTCCTTGCCGGACAAGATGGCCCACGACGAATTAGCTCCGCTGTCGCCACCTCCACTGAGGTAATGGAGGATGCACCTGCATGCCTTGGCGATCGGGGCAACACTTCCTCCTTGATGAACAGGCTGTGCGGTTGCGGCGGGCCGGCAACGCCGGCCCGTCGATCCAGGCATACCGGTTGTGCGGCGGTGGAGACACCGGCTCCTCCTTCATGCGGCGCCCAATTTGGATGTCGTGGTTGTCTGCCGATGGATGATAGGGTTGCGTGGTGGGATGCCGGCTCCTTCATGTGGCAGAGAGGTGACGCGGTTCCGGCTTCACACAGTGGCGGGCGAGGAGTGCGGCTCATCCTTGACAGCATGCGACGGCAAGGGCCGCGCCAGGCTATGCTCCCGAAGCGACCTTGACCCATAATTATAGGGAATCAATCGTAGTCCTTTCAATAAGAAATAAACTTTCTTGAAAACTAGCGAACTACGTTCTCAATCATAAAATCAATTACAATTCATGATATTTCAAGAAGAGTCTATGTAAGAACTTTTGATTAGGCAGATTTCACATACTCAATCATCATATAGTCTTCTATAATTGTGAACACTAAGAGCATATTTTAGAACAAATGTTTCCATCAGACACAAAGGAAGATGGGGGTTTTATGTTTCATCTCCCAACTTATTTATCAGAAGGATAATGTCAACAATAATAACTTTTGATCACCTATATTCAACTGGATATATGTGCCTGAATCTTTCCTTACCACATAATGCTTGCCAGTGTAGATTAACTGAGGTTGGAAGGGAGATAAATAATTTGATTCTTGCATAAAAATAAAGACTGAGAAGTAAAAGATAAATCCTTCATAGAGGGAATCAGAGGTTGTCACGCGCTTTTATTTTTTAGATGTGCAAACTCTTAATACAAAGAAACGTTACTTTATATTGCTTTTTGTGATAGCAATATTTATTATGCAGTATGTAGATTCTATTTTCTTTTCATCACAAGTTTGTACAAAGTTTATTTTTTTATGTAATAAAAGATCATACATATTTAGGAGCAATTTTTGTTGCCTTTCGCTGTCTTGGAGCTGTAGATGCGGGCGAAGATGTAGATCGGCGAACCCCAGCCACTCCAGCCGTCATACTCGTTGTACGTGAAGATGATGCGGAACGGCGACCAGTGGCAGTCCCCATCGTGGGCGTGATCGCCATCGTAGACCAGAGGCGCCGGCGGTACGTATGAGGTTCTGCTGGCAGGTTAGGGGGTCCCACACAATTAGCTCACCGTGTTGGTTGTTGTCCCAGGCGCTGGCACAACAAGATTAATAGAAATAAAAAAAGGAAAAAAGAAAGGGCATACTTGACACTCCTCAACAAAATCTAGCTCTGGGGCTAGCCTTTGAGCCAAACATGTCTTCACTGCTCTAGAGCTTAGAGGTGCAGTGGAGTTTAGAAACGTGTCATTAGTAAAGAACCATATTAATAGAAAGTAAAAAAGAAAGGGTATAATTGACACTTCCGAACAAAATCAAGATCTGGAGTTAGCCTTTCAGCCAAACATGTCTTCACTGCTCTAGAGCTTAGAGGTGGAGTGGAGCCATCCCAAACACACCTTAAGAAATGATGTTTCAATTTATTGTTTTTTTTTGGCTGAATCCAGTTGCTCGACGTTTTCCTTTTCATTTGCAGATAAGCAAATAGTGGTTAGAAATTTATGTGTCCTTAATTTCCTTTGCAGGGGTTACAACTTACGAAGACACTATCTAGAGGATCAGTACAAGCATGGATCTAGCACTTGGTATGCTGACCAGATTTCCGGGCTTAAACGTACAAGTGGCCGGCAAGATGCTTGGTTTTACTAACCCGAATATGTTAACTACTGCTAATAAGGTTCTCCCTGTCGGAACCCAGTGGCTTCATCTTCGTGCAGGCACATGCTAATTCACTGCTCCCCGTACGTAAAATAACATCTCATTGAGCCATGGCTTGGTGTGTTAACCAAAGCTTGCAACTAGCTACGAGCACCCAGCAGGCCAGCACCCAGTTACCTACCAACAGCTAGCTATATGTCCTCTTCCTGTGCTTGTTTCGAGCGTAACAAGCACACACACGTACGGATATTATCTTGAGTAGTTTTAGTGATGCTAAAGTGGCCGTTGAAGGCGCATTGTTGAAGGAATCCTTTCCTGCTTTGGTTTTTTTGTTAACGTGAATTAAGTATGCTGCATATCGAGGCTCTCTCTCGTTTTGTTTACTCGCTTGCACCAAGAACTAGCTGGCCTCTTTCTATGCAGATGCACATGCTAGCGCGTGGCCATTCATGTGCCTGCCTTTGTTAGGTGAGCCAAAGAAACATCGTGTGTATGGCAGTTTCGCCAAAGGAATCTTGCTTGGTCCTCTTCTTTGTAGCTAGCTAGCTAGCTTCACTCGTCTGAGTTCTTCCCTTCACTCCAAACACACAAGGACCAAAGAGAGATACAGTGCAGAGACAAGGAATAGCTACCAGCAATCAATGGCGCCTGTCGTTAGCGCTACACTCGGCGCCTTGGGTCCCCTGCTGGTGAAGCTCGGCGGCCTGCTCGCTGGCGAGTATGGCCGCCTCAAAGGGGTCCGCCGGGAGATTCGCTCCCTCCAATCTGAGCTCACAAGCATGCATACTGCGTTGGAGGAGTACACCAAGCTGGAAGATCCAAGTGGCCAAGTGAAGGCATGGATATCACTGGTGCGGGAGCTGGCATATGATACCGAGGACATCTTCGACAAGTTCATCCATCACCTTGGTAAGCGTGGTCATCGTGGTGGTTTCAAGGACTTCTTGCGCAAGATAACTCTCCCTCTGAAGACACTTGGAGCTCGGCATGAAATCGCCGACCAAATCGATGACCTGAAGGATCGCATCAAGCAACTGAAAAAGCATGAAATCGCCAACCAAATCGATGACCTGAAGGATCGCATCAAGCAAGTGAAAAAGCTCAAGGATAGTTACAAGTTGAATGATGCTCCTTCTAGCACAACTCGCCATACAGCCGTGGATCCCCGGCTGCATGCGCTCTTTGCTGAAGAGGCACACCTTGTGGGCATGGATGGTCCAAGGGATGATCTTGCCAAGTGGATGGTGGAAGAAGAAAACAACTCATCCAAACCTCGCAAGGTGTTGTCTATTTATGGTTTTGGTGGATTGGGAAAAACAACATTGGCAAATGAGGTCTATCGCAAGATTCAAGGGCAATTTTATTGTAAGGCTTTCGTATCGGTCTCGCAAAAACCAGATATTAAAAAAATTATGAAGGATGTGATCTCTCAAGTGTCATGCCAAGATGGATACACAAAAGATTCCAGTGATTGGGATGAGATGAAGTCCATTGCAAAGTTAAAAGAACTACTGCAAAATAAAAGGTAAAGCCGATCCTTATTATTTATCTTAAAATGTTTCATCAATATTTCTTGGTATTCGAGTAACTTATTATTCCATGTATCATTATTATTTTCGCTCAAAGAAAACGACTCGATTGAGGCCGGCTTGCACATATCCAAGCTCCCCCTTACCAGTTACCACTTAAAATATATTGTGTACCCAACTAAAAGAAGGTTACGACATGAAATATTTGTCATCATGAAAATATATGTAGCAAATTCATTCATTAACTAGATTGCTTTGCACTTAATAACGTACTCAACCTGCTAAAAATTGTTCTCTCCCACATTTAAAGACCAAACTGCTAAACTATGATTATATTGTATATATTTCCTTTCATATGGACTCAAACATGTCAATAATTTGTCCATGCCATTAAGAGACGAACTGTAAAATATTTTCTGTTTGTTTGTGATCAATAACTAGAAGTGTGTTCTAGTCATTGTTAAAAAAATTAATGAAGTTAGCAATGAACGCCAGCGACTTATTAACTAGGGGAGTTAAGTACATGAAGACATTCATGGCTATATGCGTCGATGATGGCGAGGCGAGGCTAATCAATCTTCCATTTTCCTAAAAACCATCAAGCAAGATCTTAGTTTCATGTCATGCTTGAGTATTCAAGCTAATTTCTTATCATAATTGGTTGACATCATCAGCTAATTTTGTAGGTATCTGATCATCATTGATGATGTATGGTCAACACAAGCATGGAACACTATAAAGTGTGCCTTTCCGGAGAATAATTGTTTGAGTGGAATTATAGTTACTTCACGCATCATTGGGGTAGCAAAGTCATGTTGTTCTGGTGGTGATGACTGCATGTATAAACTAGAAGCCTTAAGTGATTTCCACTCTCGAAGATTGTTTTTCAAGAGAATGTTTGGCTCTGAGGAATATTGCCCTTCCATGTTGGAAGAAGTTTCAAATAAAATCCTAAAAAAATGTGGAGGCCTACCATTGGCAATTATAAGTATAGCTGGTTTACTAGCAAACCGACCAGCTATCAAGGAAGAGTGGGAGAAGGTTAAGAGGTCAATTGGTTCTGCACTACAAAAGGGCCGAAGTTTGGAGGGAATGTGTAGCATTTTATCCCTTAGCTACAATGATCTTCCACCTAATCTCAAGACCTGCTTATTGTATTTAAGTGTATTCCCTCAGGATTATGTGATTGATAGAGAGAGGCTAGTGAGGCTATGGATAGGAGAAGGCTTTATCCCAGAAGAGCCTGGACAGAGCCGGCAAGAGGTTGCCGAGAACTACTTTTATGAGCTTATCGACAAAAACATTGTCCAACCAGTGGACATTGGGTGTGATGGTAAGGTTCGTGCCTGCCGGGTCCATGGCATGATGCTTGAAATTATTATTTCAAAATCGGCTGAAGATAATTTTGTCACTGTGGTAGGGGAAGGGCAAAGAAGTTTGGTAAATCGTCAGGGTTTTATTCGGCGACTATCAGTTCAGCACATTAGCCGCGAGCTAGCAGATGCATTGGCATGTATGGATTTAAGTCATGTTCGATCTCTGACAGTATCATCATCAGCTTGCCTCAACCACTTCCCTAGTCTTGATAACTTTGAAGCTCTGCGTGTGCTAGATTGTGAAGACTGTGAGGGTTTGGCAGAGTTTGTTATGAACGGCATGGGTAAGTTATTCAAACTAAAGTACTTGAGCCTTGGGGGAAAGATCATATCAAAGCTACCACCGGCAGTTACAATGTTACCTGGTCTAGCGTTTGCAGAGCTTAGTGGCACGGATATAGCAAGCTTACAGCCCGAGCCAGAGATTGTGATGCTACATGATCTTATGGAGACATGCTTACATGAGTTGCCACTTACTAGAATTGTTCGGCTCATTACATTACAACATCTGCTCATTTCAAGTGAGTCATGGACTCAAAAAAGAAAATGGAAGATACCAGTTGGAATTGAGAATATGAGAGATTTATTGGAACTGTCTGGTTTCAGCGTTAGCAGCAGTTCGTTAGGTGCAGTGCAGCATCTCGGTTACCTGAGCAGTTTGACAAAACTTTGTATACAGTTATATGATGGAGGACCTGAAGAGGATAAGAGGCATGAAGAAGCGTTACTCTCCTCGCTATGCAAGCTTGGCACCTGGAAACTTCGGTATTTATGGATACACAAGCTCCGTGGTTCCCTTGAGTTCTTGAACACTTGGTCCCCTCCGCCGTTATCCATTGAAATATTTCGTATATCTGGCGACTCCTGGTTCACGAATATTCCGAAATGGATTGCACCAGAACTCACCAATCTTCTTCACCTAGAGATCAGCTTAACTGAACTGAGGCAGGAAGGACTGCGGACTCTTGGGAATCTCCCAGGCTTACTTCATCTGAAACTGTCTTTGGTAGCAGAACCAGTTGAAAGGATCACAGTGGAAGGCGTTGGATTTCCAAATCTGAAGAAGTTTGTCATCTATAGTGTGGCCGGGTCACACATTATGTTCATGGAAGGAGCAATGCCAGAGCTTGAGAAGCTTAATGTGCGATTACATGTGCCACTGGCAAACAAATATGGCTTCTATTTAGGCATTCAGCATCTTCCATGTCTCGAAGAAGTAGCAGTAAGTTTTTACGAAGTGGCTGTAGCACCTTTCAAAATCATGGCTGCTGCTGCTGCTATCAGAAAGGAAGCACGTGTCCACCCCAACTGTCCCACAATTGATATTTCTGGGGAATTCAGTGAAAATGACGGTGAGATCAGTAGTGACGACGGGGACTTGATATAGCCGAAGATGGTGACACTGCATGCAATGCAATGCAAAAGGTATTTAAAGTTGAACACAGATTCTGCTTGTTCACCCTTTTAACACTGCCTTAAGTACTGTTTTCTCCATCAACGTACATATACATCTATTTTCTGCAAAGCACGCTGCTGAAGGATTCAAAATTCACATTCTGTAACCATGATTTCCTTTTTCCGGTCCAGGACACAAGGTGCGGTTGGCTGGCCTTTTGCTTGGAAATGTCATGCTGAACAAGGACCAATCGAAGCTACTATCCATTGTACTTCCAGATGAGAGTGTTTACGTTATTATTAGTTTTGTCCCGGATTGCAGATTGTTTTTTTCAGTTGATTGCTTGTGCTGAAAGAGTTGGTGTGCAGCAGCTACCTAGTAGTAACATTTTGCTGCTCGCTTGTTTTCAGTTTCTCTCCTTTTATTTCTATAAGGAACTATTTCAGGATGAATAAGTGCACGGACTTGTCTGAATTGTGGTGTTATCAGATTGATTACTGGTGGAGTACCAGTTTAGTCACTGTTACGTTTCCATTCTTAAAAATAACATGCTTTTGTATCGGCAATTCAATGGTTAAGGTGGAAGTTTTGCTCGGCAACGTGTCTGCCATCGCTGCGCCGCGTCATACACCGCCGAGCGGAGCCTAACAGCTGCTGCTGTGGCGAATTTGCTCGGCGACGTGCCTGACGTCCACTAGGCCGAGGAGACCCTAATCGCTACTGCCGTCGCGTGGTTTGCTTGGCCGTGCGTCCACCATTGCTAGCTAAATCGGACAGGAAGGTAATGGGTAGAGCACGGTGCGGATCCAATAATCATGTGCCATACCTCTAAAATCATTCCCCTAAGAGCAGGCGCCCTAGATATGGTGCACGCGGGAAAAAAAATGGGGTTTTTGCATGCGTGAGCCCGGTTGGCGCGCTCCAGCAGACGCGGAAAAGTCCGGCGCGCGCAAAAAAAGGCAATGCGCGCTCTATAAAACCCGTGCGCGGGTGCCCGCCAACCGCCGTCTCCGTCGCCTCTCTCTTCCTTCTTCCTCGTCTCTGCCGGTGCCCCGCCGCCGTCGCGCTCTTCTTCCTCGCCTCCAGCGCCTTCTTCCCCGCCGCCGCGCCCAGGAGCACCTCCTGCTACCGCGACGTCCACACACACCCCCCACCCCCCGCGTGTATTACGTGGAGATCCGCTCCAGTCATACACGCCTCGGGCTTGGGATGTTCGAGACCGCCCACAAGGCCGCCCGCGTGTATGACGCGGAGACGTGCCGCCTCGGGAGGCCACGGGCACAGATGAATTTCTCGGTCGCGCGGACGCGCGAGCAGATGCAGGAACTCGTGCCTCCCCCGCAGCTAATCACTACGGAGGACCGCCGCAACCAGCGAAGGCAGGAGCGCCACCTCCTCATCGCCAAGGCGGATGAGCATGCCATGGCAGTGTGGCGTGAGCGCTTCCCGAAGGATGTCGCTGCCGAGAACGAGTTTTTGGTGCAGAGGAGGGCGGAGTGAGCCGCGGATCGGGCGGACATGCATGAGCAAAAGGCACTAGTGGAAGCCCATTGTGAACTGGGACCTACGTCGACCTGGGACCACAACGATCCTCGGTGGGATGGCGCGTTTCTATCGTCGGACTACACCACCGAGGAGGACAAAAATGAGTAGTAATTATCTAGTGTATCGTCTGCTTTTATCTACTATATTTGCATCCTAGTATCGTTTTGATCTAGATTTATTTGTATCGTATGGACTAGCTTCTGGTGTTGGGCTTGAACTATGCTATGGATCTAAATCTATGTGTTGTTTCATATTTTTTGTATGTGTTGCATCATAGTACCGGCTGCTCGCGCGATGTGGATTTTGCAACGCCTGCTGGATCTATAGCGACTAGCCATATTTTGCAGCGCCTGTTGGAGCAAACGCTCTCCAGCGCGCTAAAAACGCTATTACGGTGCTGAATAAATATTTTAGCGCGTCGTGCAACCGTGCGCCTGTTGGAGATGCTCTATGATACGTCTCCAACGTATCTACTTTTCCAAACACTTTTGCCCTTGTTTTGGACTCTAACTTGCATGATTTGAATGAAACTAATCCGGACTGACGCTGTTTTCAGCAGAATTGCCATGATGTTATCTTTGTGCAGAAACAAAAGTTCTCGGAATGACCTGAAAATCCACGGAGATTATTTTTGGAAAATAAGAAAAATACTGGCGAAAGAATCAAGGCCAGGTGGCCCACACCCTGTCCACGAGGGTGGGGGGCGGGGCGCGCCCCCCTGTCTCATGGGCCCCCTGGAGATCCACTGACCTCAACTCGAACTCTATATATTCCGTTTCGCGGAGAAAAAAATCAGAGAGAAAGTTTCATCGCGTTTTACGATACGGAGCTGCCGCCAAGCCCTAATCTCTCTCGGGAGGGCTGATCTGGAGTCCGTTTGGGGCTCCGGAGAGGAGGATTCGTCGCCATCGTCATCATCAACCATCCTCCATCACCAATTTCATGATGCTCACCGCCGTGCGTGAGTAATTCCATCGTAGGCTTGCTGGACGGTGATGGGTTGGATGAGATTTACTATGTTCTGAGACTGATGTTGCTATGACTTTGCTATGATTAATGCTTGTCACTAGGGCCCGAGTGCCATGATTTCAGATCTGAACCTATTATGTTTTCATGAATATATGTGAGTTCTTGATCCTATCTTGCAAGTCTATAGTCACCTATTATGTGTTATGATCCGACAACCCCGAAGTGACAATAATCTGGATACTTCTCGCTGATGACCGTACTTTGAGGAGTTCATGTATTCACTAAGTGCTAATGTTTTGGCCCGGTTCTCTATTAAAAGGAGGCCTTAATATCCCTTAGTTTCCATTAGGACCCCGCTGCCACGGGAGGGTAGGACAAAAGATGTCATGCAAGTTCTTTTCCATAAGCACGTATGACTATATTCGGAATACATGCCTACATTACATTGATGAACTGGAGCTAATTCTGTGTCATCCTAGGTTATAACTGCTACATGAGGAATCGCATCCGACATAATTATCCATCATTGATTCATGCCTACGAGTTTTTCACATATTGTTCTTTGCTTACTTACTTTACCATTGCTACTGTTACAATCACTGCAAAACCCAAAAATATTACTTTTGCTACAATTACCATTACTATCATACTACTTTGCTACTAAATACTTTGTTGCAGATACTAAGTTATCCAGGTGTGGTTGAATTGACAACTCAACTGCTAATACTTGAGAATATTCTTTGGCTCCCCTTGTGTCGAATCAATAAATTTGGGTTGAATACTCTACCCTCGAAAGCTGTTGCGATCCCCTACACTTGTGGGTTATCAAGACTAATTTCTGGCGCCGTTGCTGGGGAGCATAGCTCTATTCTTTGAGTCACTTGGGATTTATATCTGCTGATCACTATGAAGAACTTGAAAGGCGATAAAACTAAAATTTATCCCTCAACTACGAGGGGAGGTAAGGAACTTCTCCTTCTGTTTTGAGTAAACTTGCGACACCTAAACCTGCTTCTGCTATTATTTCTGATATGTCGCATGTTATTGATGATGCCACTTCTGCTATGCATGATACTTGTGATGAAACTACTTCTTTGCTTGATACTACTGTGCCACTTGGTGAATTTCTTGATGAACAACTTGCTAGGGCTAGAGAGAATGAAATTATTAAAAATGAAATTATTGAAGATAGTGATGATGAAGGTTCTCCCCCTAAATATGAATTGCCTGTTGTTCCTGAGGGTTATGTTATGGATGAAGAAACTGCTAGAGATCTTCTTGCTTGCAATGATAGATATGATCTTAAGAAGTTATTAGCTAAACTTAAACAGAAAACTCTGAATGCTAGAATGAAACATAACCCTGCTTTTGCTACTTCACCTATCTTTGTTACTGATAAGAATTATGAATTCTCTGTTGATCCTGAGATAATTACTTTGGTTGAATCTGATCCTTTTTATGGCTATGAATCTGAAACTGGTGTGGCACATCCTACTTAGTGAAATGATATAGCTACCCTGTTCAGTAATGATGAGAAATCTCGCTACTATTATATCCTTAAGATATTTCCGTTCTCATTAAAGGGTGATGCTAAAACTTGGTTTAATTCTCTTGATCCTGGTTGTGTGCGTAGTCCCCGGGATATGATTTATTACTTCTCTGCTAAATATTGCCCTACTCATAAGAAACAAGCTGCCTTGCGGGAAATATATAATTTTGTGCAAATTGAAGAAGAGAGTCTCCCACAAGCTTTGGGGAGGCTTCTCCGATTACTTAATGCTTTGCCTGATCATCCTCTTAAGAAAAATGAAATACTTGATATCTTTTATAATGGACTAACCGATGCTTCCAAGGACCACTTGGATAGTTGTGCTGGTTGTGTTTGTAGGGAGAGAACAGTCGACCCAGCTGAAGTGCTATTAAATAATATGTTGACTAGTGAAAATAATTGGACTCTTCCTGAGCCAATTCCTGAGGCAATTCCTGAGCCAATTGTGCCAACTCCTGAGCCTATTCCTAAACCAACTCCGAAGAAGATAGGTGTTCTTTTTCTCAGTCCTGAAGATATGCAAGAGGCACATAAATCTATGAAAGAAAAAGGTATTAAAGCTGAAGATGAAGATGTTAAGAATTTACCTCCTATTGAAGAAATACATGGTCTTAATATACCGCATGTTGAAGAAACACATTGTCTTGATAACCCGACACAGGTAGTAATGGTAAATTCTCGCTATAGATATGATAACGTTGAAATCCCGTCTATTAAATTTCCTAGCCAATGCTTAGATGAATTTGATGACTTAATGGCTAGACAAGAAAGTTTTAATGCTTATGTTGGTAGAGAATTAAAGAGTAGTGCTTACATGATAGGACACTTGAGTGATTATATGGCTAGAGTTAAAGGTGAACTTAAACTCATTAGCAAACATGCTTCTATGGTTAACACTCAAGCAGAACAAGTACTTAAAGCTCAAAATGATTTGCTCGATGAATTAAATAATAAACATGATTTTGCTGTTAGAGTGGCTACTAGAACTGGTAAAATGACTCAGGAACCTTTGTATCCTGAAGGCCACCCTAAGAGAATTGAGCAAGATTCTCAGAGAAATAATGTAGATGCACCTAGTCCTTCTAAAAAGAAGAAAAAGAAAAATGATAGGACTTTGCATGCTTCTAGTGAACCTATTGCAGACACACCTGAGAATCCTAATGATATTTCTATCTCTGATGCTGAAACACAATCAGGAGATGAACATGAACCTAGTGATAATGTTAATGATAATGTTCATGTTGATGCTCAACCTAGCAATAATAATGATGTAGAGATTGAACCTGCTGTTGATCTTGATAACCCACAATGAAAGAATCAACGTTATGATAAGAGAGATTTTGTTGCTAGGAAACATGGTAAAGAAAGAGAACCATGGGTTCAGAAACCCATGCCCTTTCCGCCTAAACCATCCAAGAAAAAGGATGATGAGGATTTTGAGCGCTTCGCTGAAATGATTAGACCTATTTTCTTACGTATGCGCTTAACTGATATGCTTAAAGTAAATCCTTATGCCAAATATATGAAGGATATCATTACAAATAAAAGAAAGATACCGGAAGCTGAAATTTCCACCATGCTTGCTAATTATACTTTTAAAGGTGGAATACCAAAGAAACTAGGAGATCCAGGAGTACCAACTATACCATGCTCGATTGAAAGAAATTATGTTAAAACTGCTTTATGTGATCTTGGAGCCGGTGTTAGTGTTATGCCTCTCTCTTTATATCGTAGACTTGAATTGAATAAGTTGACACCTACTGAAATATCTTTGCAAATGGCTGATAAATTAACTGCTATACCTGTCGGTATTTGTGAGGATGTGCCTGTTGTGGTTGCAAATGTCACTATCTTAACGGACTTTGTTATTCTTGATATTCCCGAGGATGATAGTATGTCGATTATCCTTGTTAGACCCTTTTTGAATACTGCAGGGGCTGTTATTGATTGCAACAAAGGCAATGTCACTTTTCATGTTAATGGTAATGAGCATACGGTACACTTTCCGAGGAAACAACCTCAAGTTCATAGCATCAATTCTATTGGAAAAATTCCAACTATTACTATTGGAGGCTTTGAATTTCCTCTTCCTACTGTCAAGAAGAAATATGATATTCTTATTATTGGGGATGTTCATATGCCCGTTGAGGTAACCTAGTGTTATTCGAAATTTCTCCGGTTCCATGTTATTCGGAATGAGTTTGTTAACAAGACTTGATCAACCTTGTTAGTGGATTCCTTTTGATGATCAAAAGTTGGATGAAATTAGAAGGTACAACCTTCTGTACCCTCTTTTTACTTTCTGTTATTTAGAATAAATTAAGCAAAAATAGTATTTTATGTCTGTTTTCTGAATTATCCATATAATAAAAAATATCCCAAAAATAAAAGTTCTCCAAATGCCCTGCCAATTTAGTATGATTTTTTTGGAATATTTGAGAATATATGGCACTGAGAACACAGCAGGGGGAGCTGGCACCTGGCCACGAGGGTCCAGGGCGCGCCCCCCTGCCTTGTGGGCCCACGGTGGCCCCCCTCCACTTATTCCTGCACCCACACACTCCATCTTCCTTCCAAAAAATCACCATCCAGCTCAAGCACGAGTTCTAGCTCATTTTGCTGCGATTTTCGATCTCCTTTCTTAAAGCTCCATTCACAAAACTGCTATGGGAGATTGTTCCTTGGTATGTGACTCCTCTAATGGTCCAATTAGTTTTTGTTCTAGTGCTTTATTCATTGCAAATTTTTGCTGCATAGGTGACCCTGTTCTTGAGCTTGCATGTCAAATTTTTGAGGTCCCAAGTAATTCTAATGCATGATATAGGCTCTAGGCACTTGTTGGAATAGTTGCTATCAATCTTGTTTAGTTTGATTCACTTTTATTTTGAAGTTACTAAAAATTTCAGAAATTTTCAGAAAATGATGAGGAGATTATTGATGGGCTCTTCTAGCCAAAGCTCCAAAGACAAACAAGCTAAGGAGAAAGAAAAAGCCAAGTATAATCTTCCTCGCGTAGCGGAAGTAAGGCCGTGTGAGTGGCCATGTGATAATTTCTTGAGAGCAGCCGGGATTTATGAAGACTTTTATTCTTTGGCTGAAAATGCGGGCCTCACCGACTTACTCCACGACCGGATCAAACAGTATCTCTTACATACCAATACTTTAGTGCAAAACTTTTACTATTATCCTAAGAATTCACCTCCTTCAGTATCTTTTCATTTATATGATGAGGCTAAGGAAATGTCATTACGTAATTTTTGCGCGGTTTGTAGAATACCCTTTGAGGGCAGCTTAGATGAACCACATCGTAAAGATGTGGAAGGTTTTAGTGACACTATCACTGTAGGGGAATCGAGGAAGGGTTCCAATGCGAGAATCACTAGCATACATTTTCCTGTTTTACGCTACTTTGCCATATTTGCTAGTCGATGCTTAATTGGTCGTGGAAATAGTGGAACCTTCAGTGTTCCCGATATTATTATTCTACTTCATGCCTTATTCGGTGATAACACTTTTAGTATGGGTGCCGTTATTGCTAAACGGTTAAGCCTAAATCGTACAAAGGGTCCCATCTTTGGAGGTATCTATGTTGCACGCCTTGCTAGGCATTTTGAGATACCTATTAGGCATTATGAGAAAGAGGAGACGCTGCTGCCCTCTACCTTTTTAGATTACAGAAGCATGGTAGCGCATGAATTTATTGTTGACAATGATGATAAGATGCTTCTGTATAACCTGAGATTTAATAAGAAACACAATGAGATTATTACCCTACCTGCGCCTTCTTTGTTTGATCTAACTGCAGGCCATTACCTCGTCCTTCCGTCGGCCTGTATGCTCACCGAGGCCAGACATCAGCTCCAGAGCCTGAGCCGAAACCACCACTGGACCCGTATCGTCCATCATCTTATCAGTGGGATCCGGAGCAGATCGCCAGTCAGTGGCAATACGATGATACTCCTCAGTACACCGGGGAGAGTACCCGCGATCCATGGGCATAGACCAACTTAGGCCAAAAGCCTAAGCTTGGGGGAGTACGTATTTCTCACCGACTTTACATTCATGTTCACACACTTATTCTAGTTGTCGGTGCTCATACTTTTTCATTGTACTATCCATGCTAGTTTATTTTATTTTTCTAGCTTTCTTCTTGTGTGTTTGATAAACCTTAAGAAAAACCAAAAAAAATTAGTTAGTTTAATTTCCATGTTTGTAGTAGTAATTAAATGAAAACCCGAAAAAGATTTCTCGTTCTTCTTTTACTTGTTGGGAGCTTTCCCGTGTAAATAGTCTTATTTCTTTTCTTTCTTTTGGGGGTCGAGAGGAGAAGACCATAATGAAAATGCTTAGTGGCTCCAATATGCATGATTGTTGATTTAACCAAGAGCCCATATTACTTTGTCTTCTCCCTTGAATTGAATGCTTGGAGATTCCAGCTTAGTCCAATGCACGTGCACTATTATTATTATTATACACACCGTTCGGTCGTGCGAGTGAAAGGCAATAATGACGATATATGATGGACTGATTGAGATGACAGAAGCTGGTATGAACTCGACCTCTCTTGTTTTTGTAAATATGATGAGTTCATCGTTCCTGATTCGGCCTATTATGAATAAACATGTTTGCTATGAGTTATAATGGTTTACCTTGCGTGCCAACATGCTATTAAAATGGTTGTGATGTGGTATGATAGGGTGGTATCCTCCTTTGAATAAATTGAGTGACTCGACTTGGCACATGTTCACGCATGTAGTTGAAACAAAATCAACATAGCCTTCACGATATTTATGTTCATGGTGGATTATATCCTACTCATGCTTGTACTCAATGTTGATTAATTTTAATGCATGTTCATGACTGTTGTCGCTCTCTCAGTTGGTCGCTTCCCAGTCTTTTGCTAGCCTTCATCTGTACTAAGCGGGAATACTGCTTGTGCATCCAAACTCCATAAACCCTAAAGTTATTCCATATGAGTCCATCATACCTTCCTATATGCGGTATCTACCTGCCGTTTCAAGTAAATTTGTATGTGCCAAACTCCAAACCTTCAAATGAAATTATGTTTCGTATGCTCGAGCAGCTCATGTATCAACTAGGGCCGTCTGTATTTTCCATGCTAGGCGGGTTATTCTCAAGAGGAGTAGACTCCGCTCCTCATTCACGAGAAAATGGCTGGTAACCGGGATGCCCAGTCCCATGCTTTAAGCAAATCAAATCAAAATAATTGCAAACAAAACTTCCCCGGGACTCTTGTTAGTTGGAGGCACCCGTTGTTTCGGACAAGCCATGGGTTGATGTTTGTTGGTGGAGGGGGAGTATAAACTTTACCATTCTGTTTGGCAACCGCCTATAATGTGTGTAGCATGGAAGATATTGCCATCTCTTGGTTGTTGCGTTGACAGTGAAAGTATACTTCTCAAAATATTATTTATCTCTATTTTAAAACCGAGCTCTGGCACCTCTACAAATCCCTGCTTCCCTCTGCGAAGGGCCCATCTATTTACTTTTATGTTGAGTCATCACCTTCTTATTAAAAAGCACCCACTGGAGAGCACCGCTGTCATTTGCATGCATTACTATTCGTTTATATTGGGTATGACTTGACTGGATCTCTTTTACCATGAATTACAATGTTTAGTCAGTCCTTGATCTTTAAAGGTGCCCTGCATTTATGTTTTGCGGTCTCAGAAAGGGCTAGCGAGATACCATCTTGTCATATCATATTATGATTGTTTTGAGAAAGTGTTGTCATCCGAGTTTTATTATTATTGCTCGCTAGTTGGTTATGCCATTGATATGAGTAAACATGAGACCTAAGTGTTATTGTGAATATGGTTAATTCATAATCTTTGCTGAAAACTTGAATGCTGGCTTTACATATTTACAACAATAAGAGCAAACAGAGTTTGGAAAAGTTTTTCTTTATCACTTTCAGTCTGTCAACTGAATTGCTTGAGGACAAGCAAAGGTTTAAGCTTGGGGGAGTTGATACGTCTCCAACGTATCTACTTTTCCAAACACTTTTGCCCTTGTTTTGGACTCTAACTTGCATGATTTGAATGAAACTAATCCGGACTAACGTTGTTTTCAGCAGAATTGCCATGATGTTATCTTTGTGCAGAAACAAAAGTTCTCGGAATGACCTGGAAATCCACGGAGATTATTTTTGGAAAATAAGAAAAATACTGGCGAAAGAATCAAGGCCAGGGGGGCCACACCCTGTCCACGAGGGTGGGGGCATGCCCCCTCCCCCTGGGCGCGCCCCCTGTCTCGTGGGCCCCCTGGAGATCCACCGACCTCAACTCCAACTCTATATATTCCGTTTGGCGGAGAAAAAATCAGAGAGAAAGTTTCATCGCATTTTATGATACGGAGCCGCCGCCAAGCCCTAATCTCTCTCCAGAGGGCTGATCTGGAGTCCGTTCGGGGCTCCGGAGAGGGGGATTCATCGCCGTCATCATCATCAACCATCCTCCATCACCAATTTCATGATGCTCACCGCCGTGCGTGAGCAATTCCATCGTAGGCTTGCTGGGCGATGATGGGTTGGATGAGATTTATCACGTAATCGAGTTAGTTTTGTTAGGGTTTGATCCATAGTATCCACTATGTTCTGAGATTGATGTTGCTATAACATTGCTATGCTTAATGCTTGTCACTAGGGCCCGAGTGCCATGATTTCATATCTGAACCTATTATGTTTTCATGAATATATGTGAGTTCTTGATCCTATCTTGCAAGTCTATAGTCACCTATTATGTGTTATGATCCGACAACCCCGAAGTGACAATAATCTGGATACTTCTCGCTAATGACCGTACTTTGAGGAGTTCATGTATTCACTAAGTGCTAATGCTTTGGTCCGGTTCTCTATTAAAAGGAGGCATTAATATCCCTTAGTTTCCATTAGGACCCCGCTGCCACGGGAGGGTAGGACAAAAGATGCCATGCAAGTTCTTTTCCATAAGCACGTATGACTATATTCGGAATACATGCCTACATTACATTGATGAACTGGAGCTAATTCTGTGTCACCCTAGGTTATAACTGCTACATGAGGAATCGCATCCGACATAATTATCCATCATTGATCCAATGCCTACGAGTTTTTCACATATTGTTCTTTGCTTACTTACTTTACCATTGCTACTGTTACAATCACTACCAAACCCAAAAATATTACTTTTGCTACAGTTACCATTACTATCATACTACTTTGCTACTAAATACTTTGCTGCAGATACTAAGTTATCCAGGTGTGGTTGAAATGACAACTCAACTGCTAATACTTGAGAATATTCTTTGGCTCCCCTTGTGTCGAATCAATAAATTTGGGTTGAATACTCTACCCTCGAAAGCTGTTGCGATCCCCTACACTTGTGGGTTATCACTCTACAGCGGGATACAACATATTCAATCTCTCAAACGCCCGTGAACGCGCCATGTCACATCTTAAATAATGTCTTTCACAACCGGATACCTCAATTAAGAAACCTTAAATCCATACTATTACGTACAACGTGAAACATAATCTATATGGAGCTCGTGCGGCAACGTCGTGCCTATGTCCGACAGCTGGTTGCACCCCTCGAATTGTTGCTCTGCTCACCGGGGAGGTAGAGTAGGACATCGGACCTCGCGTGGCTTCCCCTGGCGGCTGATGGCGCCAGATCCGGTCGCTGCCTTTCATCCCCTTCTCGGTGTGCTTTGCCCTCGACGCCCTAACTCTGGTGGGCGGCGGTGGCGGTGTTCTTGGCGTCGTGACCTTCATGAAGGCGCCGCCTTGAGGGGTTGTGTGGTGGTGGGCACTGTAAGGGTGCGGTGACAGCAGTCGATGGCTTGTCGTTCTTCGTCCAAGCTTTAGCTTTTCCTCTGACGTTTTCTGGCCGTTGGTTGTGCAGCTTGCCTTGCTTTTGTTGAGCCTCGTCGACACATATGGCCATATGGGTGCTCTCATCCGCTCCGTGGATTATCTGACGGCTTTCATGCATGTTCATGGGAACTTCCCGTTCTTCGACGGTTCGGCGCCTTGCGATCCAAGTGAGGAAGTTGTGGCCTCCTTCGAATACGCGGTTGGATGGATGTGTCGTGCCAAGGTCCTTAGGGTCTGGTGACGGTAGGTGCAGCTTCATTCCCTCTGCAGAGTCGGCATTGCTTCTGACCATGTGTAGTCGCGATGGAGGACCTAGGTTTCATCAGCTATGTGTTTCATTGTATATCCTTCTTGCGTGAAGTGCTTGAGGTTTAGTTAGCTGCTTTCCAGCGCCTTTGTATCTTGTTGCTTCTTTGTTCTAGCCCTTTGTTGTACTCAGCAATTGTATCCTGCCGGTTGATGGCTTTGTTAATACAAAGTCGGACTAGGCTAGCGCCCTACTCGGGCTTGGCTACGTCTTTTCTCTAAAAAAAGTAGGACATGGGACACACACCGGTTCATGGTACTTGAGGCGCAACCGTCTCTCATACCCTACTCTTCCTCATCAGAATCCCGAGCCCAGATGGTGCCGGGCAATGTGAGTTGGACGAGGGATCCTTCGTGGTTGGAGGCCACGCCAACCACGACACGGATGCGATGCCCCGGGTTGCAGCCAATCTGTTCAGGCGCCGGAGAGTGCGACTCCGCCACGCCGATGTCTGCCGTGAGGACTGCTGCGGCCTTCCGTGTCCTCTGTCTTGCACGGCGGGCACGACACATCATACACTCAGCGAACAGGCCACGGATGGCCTCGTTGTTGGCGCACCAACGAAGGGGCTGTCGCGGCCTTCCGTGTCCTCTGTCTCGCACGACGGGCACGACGTGTCATACACTCAGCGGACAGGCCACAGATGGCCTTGTCGTCGGCGCGCCAATGAAGGGGCTGCGTTTGCCACGGTGCTCATACACCAAACGGAGTGTACCACCTCCAGCAAGGCAACGACGACCTGCCTCCTACCGGATCCACACACCATTTGGGTGGATGCGGTGGATTCACGATGCATCGAGTCCGACCGATGTTGCGCATTCTCCTCGCGGGCTCGGTGGAGCGCAATGCAGACGACCATCTCCTCCTCGGGCCTGACTGGGATGAGGTCCTTGCTCGCGGGTAGGCTGACGGAGGACTCAGATCCACTTCCAGCCATGCCAGAGAAGGTCAGAGCTCGCCGGACGGTAGCTTGGGTGGCAAAGTGGACTGGGGGAGAGTAGAGCTGGATGGCTAGGTTTTGTCCGGCAAGCAGATAGGGACGATTATATGTGGGATCATGCTGGGCCAACGTGCACCGGGTCTACATGGCAGACAAGCCCAGTCGCGCCCGGGCCTCCCCATATCAGGCCCAGGTTTGGGATGGATATGAGAGGTGCCAGTCAGTCGGACGATCACTGACCGGGCTTCGGGTGTTTGAGGACGGTTTAAGACGCTCGACTATAGATACTCTAATGTGCCCACACACAATGACGACATCTATGCGAATAGTGGCATATGGATGGTTGATCCATTGTTTATTTTTTTGCGAGAATAACTCCCGATCTATTCGTCAATTGTCAACGTAGTACAAAGAACACCAGAAGTAAAAAATACATCTAGGTCTGTAGACCACCTAGCGATGACTACTTGCATTGGAGCAAGCCGAAGGCGCGCCGCCGTCTTCACCCCTCCCTCATCGGAGCTGAGCCAACCTTGTTGTAGCAGACAGTCGGGAAGTCGCCGTGCTAAGGCCTCATAGGACCAGCGCACCAGAATAGCATCCGCCGCTGATGAAGAGAAGCGTAGATCAGAAGGATCCAACTTGTAGACACATGAACATAGCCGAACGAAGACAAGATCCACGTGGATCTACCAAAGACAAACGCCGACCGAATCCTGCGAGATCCGCCGGAGACAAACCTCCACATGCCCTCCGACGATGCTAGAAACAACACCAGGACGGGGACAAGGCGGGGAGAACCTTATTCCATCTAAAGAGAACCACTGCCGCCTCGCCTCTCTGAATAAGATACAAACCCTAACAAAACTCGAGTATTAAAAAATGAAGCCCTCCCACTGACAAGGGCCAGGATCCACCATGCCTCCATGGCCCTAGGACCACAGAAGACGAGGTAGACCGGCGACGGCACCGGCGGGAGGCACGAGAAACCCTAGGCAAGGGGTCCTCTTTCTTCCCATGGAAGAAGAAAACAAAGGGTGTTTCGGCCTACTCACGCATCAACTTGAGAAACAATAGGAGTGGACGACGTGTGACGTGTTATCTACGACTAGCAGACGGAGGCGCGGCGGCACGCCGCGCGCATGCTTTAGGCCTATGGATATGTCTACTTTGTTATTTTAGTAATAAGAGAAAAGGTGTCGTTGGGCTTGACAGTGCAGCCGGTCAGACAACTCTGCCGAGGAGCAGATCCGCTTGATCCATTTTGCGTTTTCAACAGCTACTTCAGCGAGAAGGACGGGAAGGGCAAGGGAAGCCGTGGATGATCTTCTCCATAGCTTGTTAGATAATAACGAGAATAAACGAGACACGAGAGCACATGGATTTTTACGTGGAAACCCTTGCGGGGGAAAACCACGGACGCACGAAGGCGCAATCACTATGATGGAGGAGTATTACAAGCACGAGACGACAGACAGTCTGAGGTGCGACTGCATGGGATATATATGAGGGCAATACATGAGAGTCCTTGGAGGACAAGTAAACGAGTTGTACTCGTACGCGTCGGTACCAACGCAAAGGCCCACACCGTATGTATTACGTCTAGTCCAATACGGTAGAATTTGGATCACAATTTAACAATCTCCACCTTGAGCCAAATTCCCTCCAGTAGTCGAAGAAAGTTGATAACTCCATCCAAATCATCATAAACACCTTGTGCGTCAAAGTCCATCGGACTAGTGAGAAATACCAACTAAGCCTGAGCAAAGCTCAAACTTATTGGTAGGAACTGGCTTTGTCATCATGTCAGCAGGATTATCATGAGTACTTATCTTGCATACCTTCAAATTGCCTTCAGCAACAACATCTCGAATATAATGAAACCTGACATCAATGTGCTTTGTTCTCTCATGATACATTGGATTCTTTGTAAGATATATGGCACTTTGACTGTCAGAAAATATGGTAGGGCAAGATGAATCTCCACAAAGCTCAGAATACAAACCTTTCAACCAGATAGCTTCTTTGCATGCCTCAGAAATAGCCATATACTCGGCATCAGTAGTGGAACAAGCCACAATAGACTGCAAAGTTACTCTCCAACTCACAGCACAACCACCAATGGTGAAACATAACCTGTGAGTGATCTTCTCTTATCCAAATCACCAGCAAAATCAGAATCAACAAAACCAACAAGTCCATCTCTAGTTTTTCCAAAATGTAAATACGCATTAGAAGTACCTCGCAGGTATATGAAAATCCACTGAACTACTTTCCAATGCTCTTTTCCAGGATTAGCCATGTATCTACTGACAACACTCAATGCATAAGATAAATCCGGACGAGAACAAACCATGGCATACATAAATGAACCAACTGCACTCGAATAGGGAACTCTAGACATGTACTCAATATCTGCATCTGACTTAGGACATAAAGCTGATGATAATTTGAAGTGTGCAGCTAACGGAGTACTCACCGGCTTGGCATTATGCATATTAAAACAACGAAGAACTTCAATATATCCCTTCTGACTTAGATATACTTTTCCAGATGGTCTATCCCTGGATATTTCCATGCCAAGTATTTTCTTTGCTGCACCTAAATCCTTCATCTCAAATTCATTACTCAATTGCTTCTTTAGTTCATTAATCTCTTATATACTCTTTGCAGCAATTAGCATATCATCAACATAAAGGAGCAAATAAATAGTTGAACCATTGACAGTTTTTAAATAAACACAACTATCATAATTAGACCTTTTGAAACCTTGAGAGAGCATAAAGGTGTCAAATCTCTTGTACCACTGTCTTGGGGATTGCTTCAATCCGTAAAGAGATTTCTTTTCCAGGAATAACAAAACCTTTAGGTTGTTCCATATAATATCCTCTTCTAATTCTTCATGTAAGAATGCAGTTTTAACATCTAATTGCTCAAGCTTAAAATCATTCATGGAAAAAATACTAAGTAAAGTGCGAATAGAGCTATGCTTCACAACAGGAGAAAAGACTTCGTTATAGTCAATACCTGGAATCTGGATATAACCTTTAGCAACTAACCTTGCTTTATATCTTGTCTCATCATTAGGAGAAACACCTTCTTTACTCTTGAAAACCCACTTGCAACGAATAGTGTCGGGGGTATACCCTGCGATATGACCCGGCCGGACTTGGTGGTTTACTTGAGACCCGGTTTACACTTGGCGATTCACTGGCGACCCGCCCTGGCCAGACGGTTTTCAAGCAACCCGCCTGAACATTATGACTCATTGGTAACCCGGCGGAAGGGACAGATGGATGACAAGGCCCAAGGCCCAGAAGGCCGGTTTATGTTAATGGTGGGTCGGTTTAAGAGGAAAGGTGTGAGGAATATTTCCCTTACAAGGAGTCAAGACCCGGACTTGTATCTGGTTTGTATTAGAAGGTAGACTAGTCCTAATCCAAATAGGACTCCACATGTAACCCGCCCCTCTAACTTATATAAGGAGGGGCAGGGCACTCCAAGAGGGGAAACAATCGGAAGGCTAGACATAATTAGGAGAGCCGGTTTACGGCGACTCCCTCATGAGCATAATGAGACCTAGCCACAAACAGCATGTAGGGTTGTTACCGGATGATGTTTCCTGGGGCCCGAAGTTGTCTAAGTCCTTGTCTTGTGTTGCGTCTCTCGATTCCGCTCAACCCCTCTCAAGCTACCACATAGATGCGTTGGCCTCACGACTAAGTCCTCACACTAGGACATCTGCCGTGACAAAACCACGACAGTTGGCGCCCACCGTGGGGCCTGCGCACGGTGGTGTTGAGTTTTTGGAGGGATCTCTCCCAAGGATCGAGAAGTTCGTGATTTTCCGGATAAGAAGAGCCGGTTTTGGAAAGATCTGCATCAACTTCAAGTTCATCGGGACTTTGCTGCCGCACCGGGTTAGACGACTCGTACGGCTGGATCTTTTTCGTCAACACCGGTGCAGGGCTTTACATCAACATCGCCCCCGCGCACGTCGATCGCACCTAGCAGAGGACAATAGGGATTTGGCGACTCGGGAGCATAAAGCAGAAGCAATAACACCGAGACGTACTAGAGTTGGACTCGGTCCCACGCCCGTGTTGCATACTCAAACTGGATGATGCATACTGGATTGGTCAAAGGGCAGACGGTTATCACGAGCGGTCGGTCTAAACTGATTTATTTGGCAGCGGTCAGGAGGGTTTTGATCTTCAGGATAATACCAATCATATCAGCGATGACCAGCGGCCGCGGGTGGACAGCAACAACAAAAAAGCAATGAGCGGTGGCAAGGGATCTGCTGTTATTGCTGTCGCCTATGAAAAAAAAAGGACAGCAGCAGACGCCCAAAGGCCCCGGACAAAGACGTGCTCGAGGCATGTGCCCGCTAGCCCTGTTTGATGATGCACGCACATGCAGCGGCAGTCTGCGGAAGTTAGGGCCAAAAGAAAGGGAGAATAAGAAAAGTACTACTCACGGAAGGTCTAGTACGGATAAATATCAGACCAGATGAGGACAGGTGCCAGACATCACAGGTCCCAAAGTCAACATGACCCGTGACCCAGGGGCTCTGTCCTAAACCGCTCGGTTCCAGGCTCCGTTACGGCCGCAGTCGCCGTAAGACTAGCCACAATGGTGAGTAACATACACCAGTAACATACACATATCCCTAGACTATGTTACTACCTTCATAGTGGGTACTAATATAAGTGTGGTAATATGCAAAGCTTCATTTATTAGGTTATAGAATCATATTGCATTGGGACATGTGATGTTACAGTAACTAGCTAAGTTACTATAACCACCTCTCTTCTCATTAACTCATTGCCACATAAGCAAATCTGCTGAGTTGGACTTGATGTTACTGCTGAAGTTACTACCACTGTGGCTAGTCTAACACGTTCCAGCGTCCATGTTCATCGGACAAAATATACCAGGTGCTATATTTTTATATACCTTATCAGCACATATTAAATTGCTTGAGAACAATTACTCTGGCTTGTAATATTTTTTATGCAGGACGACTATTAAAAAAATGATGGTGTTATACCGCGGATGCACGTTCGGCTGTGCTGCACGGTTTCACGGACACGCGTGTCGCGGTCCAGTTTACATCAATGCGCCGGCCGACTCGCCCGTCCGTGCCGCCTTACAACGCCACGGACGAATCGCCCGTCCGCCCTCGCAGCCGGTTCACGCGTCTAGGCCGGTTTACAACGCGGAGGACAACTTGCTCGTGCGCACCGGCTTACAACGCTACGGCGGACTCATCCGTCGGCTCCTGCGGGCGACTCATCCGTGGATGATTTTAGCTTTACCGTGGTGACCATCAACTCCATGGCGGATAATTTCCGACCTAACATATCAGGTGAAATCTATCTAAGTCTATTTTTGACACATATTGTTTTTGTCAAAGAACAATTACGTTGGGTTGTATATTTTTATATACAGGACAATTATTTCAAAATGGCGTTATATCGCGAATGATTGTCCTTCCCGTGCCGTTCAAATAGAAGCGCATGAGTTGCTGCTCATGCGGACCAATCTATATCAGCACATCAGGGTCACACCCGCTCATGCAAGTTGTCCAATGGACGTGTGCAAACCGCCGCCATGTGGACTGGTCTATATAATCAACTGCCGTCTACACCTGTCTGCATGAGCTGTTATTGAGTATAAAGCCAGTCACTGCTCGAGTAGCCCGGTTTTCCTTCAACAAATTGGAGGCAAATTATTATATACTATCAACCGCCGTCTGCACTAGGTGGCTCAATGGGCAGGCGCACAAGTCGCCGCCACTACAGTTTGGTTAACTTCAAATAGCCAGTTGGAAGGAACCATTGGCTGAGTTGCTGACACGGCTCATACGGGATCATTTATAACCCGTCGCAATCACCTCATCCTTCTATGAATTCACATCGTGCTATCAACACCAATGATATACAATTTATGCCAGTTTATATCATGGTCAAATATGGAGAATCTCAAGCCAACTCCTCGAGTCACCTTTGAGACTCGGGGGCTACGATGACATGACTCAGCAAATCTTGCCAGTTTCAGCAAATTTAAGAACCCCAGGACGATGGAGGGAAAGATAACCCGGTCCCGGAGGCTACTGTTATATTGATGAAAATTTAAAGGCCGTCAGAAAATTTCCGGCTTAGAAAGTATATGACAGTTACAAAATCCCGGCTCAATGAAGAAGTTCCGGGTCATCAGAAAGGATTCCGGTTTAAAATCCGGCTCAAGGGAAGTCAGTCTAACTGAAGCTCTCAAATATCTGGTTTAAAATCCGGCTCAAGGGACATCAGTCTTACTGAAGCTCTCAAATATCCGGTTTACAATCTGATTCAAGGGAAATCTGTCTCCTACAAAGCTTTTAAGCTCTCAGTATCCGGTTTAAGAATTTCCGGTTCAAAAAGAATTAATCTCTCGCAAGTTCGAGTTTAAAGATCGTCAGAAAAATTCTGGCTGAAAATGAAGATTCTGGTTTAAGATTCGGTTCAAGGGAAAGATGTCTCCTACAAAGCTTTTAAGCTCTCAGTATTCGGTTTAAGAATTTCTAGTTCAAAAAGAATAATCTCACGCAAGTTCGAGTTCTCAGGAAAAATTAAAGGGACCAAAGAGAGTCTGTTGCAAGAGCACAGATCAAACATAGGTGCCCCTTGAGCACAACCCACAATAACATTTGGGGGCTTCCTGTTCAAACATAGGTGTATTCATCAAAGACAACATAGCATTACTACCCTCTTGATTCCGACTATCAAGCCAATATTATTATAAGAGCACAGCTCTGGTTACTTCGGTAATCCGGCTATCAAGCCAATATTATCATAAGGGGCCAAAGAGAGTCTGCTGCACAGTGCAGCTCAAACATGGGTATCCCTTGAGCACAGCTCACAAAATCACTTGGGGGCTATGGGTTCGAACCATAGTTACACCTCTTGATAGGCTTAAGGCCACCAGGGAAATCACTTGGGCGCTTGGTCGTATCCGAACCATAGCTACACCTCTTGATAGGCATAAGGGCACCAAGGAAATCACTTGGGGGCTATGGGTTCGAACCATAGTTACACCTCTTGATAGGCTTAAGGCCACCAGGGAAATCACTTGGGGGCTTGGTCGTATTCGAATCATAGCTACACCTCTTGATAGGCATAAGGGCACCAGGGAAATCACTTGGGGGCTTGGTCGTATTCGAACCATAGCTACACCTCTTGATCGGCGCAATGCCACAATTATGACTACTGGGAGGCTCTGGTCGTATCCGAACCATAGCTTAAACCCTCTTGATCATACACATATATCATCATATATTGCATCATCATTACATCATCATAGCATGCATCATATGTGCACGGATATACCGGTTTATATGGCAGGAATCGGTTTTCAAACCGGGTTATTTTATTCAAATCTTTAAATAGCCAAAATGGATGGATTTTTATTATGGTTATCAATAACCAATATTATGATTGAGGTTTTCAAAGTCGCTTCAGCGCAATGGATATTATTTTATCAATGGGTATGATTTATTCTACAAAGTAATAGTCCCGAGTCGCTGCAGGCTTACGACCTGGCACTTGGGAGCTACATTATTCAAATTGAGATTACATCAAATGTGCAAGTCCCATGTCACTGCCAGCATGCACCATGGCACTTGGGGGCTAATGCAAGATTACTTTTTATTGGCCTTATTGAGGACCCGACTCATCACATTATAATGAGCCGGCCCTTGGGGGCTACCAATTGCTCCTGTCAACAATTCAAGGTACACAAGTCTTAATCCATTATATTGAAGGGTTCATGATACGTCTCCAACGTATCTACTTTTTCCAAACACTTTTGCCCTTGTTTTGGACTCTAACTTGCATGATTTGAATGAAACTAACCCGGACTGACGCTGTTTTCAGCAGAACTGCCATGGTGTTATTTTTGTGCAGAAACAAAAGTTCTCGGAATGACGTGAAAACCCACGGAGATTACTTTTGGAAAATATAAAAAATACTGGCGAAAGAATCAAGGCCAGGGGGCCCACACCCTGTCCACGAGGGTGGGGGCGCGCCCCCTCCCCCTGGGCGTGCCCCCTGCCTCATGGGCCCCCTGGATGTCCACCGACCTCAACTCCAACTCTATATATTCCCTTTCACGGAGAAAAAAATCAGAGAGAAAGTTTCATCGCATTTTACGATACGGAGCCGCCGCCAAGCCCTAATCTCTCTCGGGAGGGCTGATCTGGAGTCCGTTCGGGGCTCCGGAGAGGGGGATTCATCGCCGTCGTCATCATCAACCATCCTCCATCACCAATTTCATGATGCTCACCGCCGTGCATGAGTAATTCCATCATAGGCTTGCTGGACGGTGATGGGTTGGATGAGATTTACCATGTAATCAAGTTAGTTTTGTTAGGGTTTGATCCCTAGTATCCACTATCTTCTGAGATTGATGTTGCTATGACTTTGCTATGCTTAATGCTTGTCACTAGGGCCCGAGTGCCATGATTTCAGATCTGAACCTATTATGTTTTCATGAATATATGTGAGTTCTTGATCCTATCTTGCAAGTCTATAGTCACCTATTATGTGTTATCATCCGACAACCCCGACGTGACAATAATCGGGATACTTCTCGGTGATGACCGTAGTTTGAGGAGTTCATGTATTCACTAAGTGCTAATGCTTTGGTCCGGTACTCTATTAAAAGGAGGCCTGAATATCCCATAGTTTCAATTAGGACCCCGCTGCCACGGGAGGGTAGGACAAAAGATGTCATGCAAGTTCTTTTCCATAAGCACGCATGACTATATTCGGAATACATGCCTACATTACATTGATGAACTGGAGCTAGTTCTGTGTCACCCTAGGTTATAACTGCTACATGAGGAATCGCATCCGACATAATTATCCATCATTGATCCAATGCCTACGAGTTTTTCACATATTGTTGTTTGCTTACTTACTTTACCATTGCTACTATTACAATTACTACAAAACTGCTATCGTTACTTTTATCACTTTTACCATAACTATCATACTAGTTTGCTACTAAATACTTTGTTGCAGATACTAAGTTATCCAGGTGTGGTTGAATTGACAACTCAACTGCTAATACTTGACAATATTCTTTGGCTCCCCTTGTGTCGAATCAATAAATTTGGGTTGAATACTCTACCCTCGAAAACTGTTGCGCAAGCATAGCTCTATTCTTTGAGTCACTTGGGATTTATATCTGCTGATCACTATGAAGAACTTCAAAGACGGAAGAACTAAGATTTTTCCCTCAACTACGAGGGGAGGTAAGGAACTGCCATCTAGCTCTGCACTAGATTCTCCTTCCGTTTTGAGTAAGCTTGCGACACCTAAACCTGCTTCTGCTATTAATTCTGATATGTCGCATGTTATTTGTGATGCCACTTCTACTATGCATGATACTTATGATGAAACTACTTCTGTGCTTGGTACTACTGTGCCGTTAGGTGAATATCTTGATGAACAACTTGCTAGGGTTAGAGAGAATGAAATTATAGAAGATGAAATTATTGAAGATAGTGATGATGAAGGTTCTCCCCCTAAGTATGAATTGCCTGTTGTTCCAGAGGGTTATCTTATGGATGAAGAAACTGCTAGAGATTTTCTTGCTTGCAATGATAGATCTGATCTTAAGAAGTTATTAGCTAAACTTAAACAGAAATCTCTAAATGCTAGAATGAAACATGACCCTGCTTTTGCTACTTCGCCTATCTTTGTTACTGATAAGGATTATCAATTCTCTGTTGATCCTGAAATAATTACTTTGGTTGAATCTGATGCTTTTTATGGCAATGAATCTGAAACTGTTGTGGCACATCTTACTAAGTTAAAGTATATAGCCACCCTGTTCACTAATGATGAGAAACCCCGCTACTATTATATCCTTAAGATATTTCCGTTCTTAATAAAGGGTGATGCTAAAACTTGGTTTAATTCTCTTGATCCTGGTTGTGTGCGTAGTCCCCCGGATATGATTTATTACTTCTCTGCTAAATATTTCCCTGCTCATAATAAACAAGCTGCCTTGAGGGAAATATACAATTTTGTGCAAATTGAAGAAGAGAGTCTCCCACAAGCTTGGGGGAGGCTTCTCCGATTACTTAATGCTTTGCCTGATCATCCTCTTAAGAAAAATGAAATACTTGATATCTTTTATAATGGACTAACCGATGCCTCCAAGGACCACTTGGATAGTTTTGCTGGTTGTGTTTTCAGGGAAAGAACAGCCGATCAAGCTGAATTGCTATTGAATAATATGTTGACTAATGAAAATAATTGGACTCTTCCTGAGCCAATCCCTAAACCTACTCCGAAGAAGAGGGGTGTTCTATTTCTCAGTCCTGAAGATATGTAAGAGGCAAAGGAATCTATGAGAGAAAAAGGTATTAAAGCTGAAGATGTTAAGAATTTACCTCCTATTGAAGAAATACATGGTCTTAATATACCGTCTGTTGAAGAAACACATTGTCTTGATAACCCGACACGGGTAGTAAAGGTAAATTCTTTCTATAGATATGATAAAGTTGAAATCCCGTCTACTAAGTTTCCTAGCCAATGTTTAGATGAATTTGATGACTTTATGGCTACACAAGAAAGTTTCAATGCCTATGTTGGTAGAGAATTAAAGGGTAACGCTTAGATGATTGGACGATTGAGTGATTATATGGCTAGGGTTAAAGGTGAACTTAAACTCATTAGTAAATATGCTTCTATGGTTACCACTCAAGCAGAGCAAGTACTTAAAGCTCAAAGTGATTTGCTTGATGAATTAAATAATAAACATGATTTTGCTGTTAGAGTGGCTACTAGAACTGGTAGAATGACTCAGGAACCTTTGTATCCTGAAGGCCACCCTAAGAGAACCGAGCAAGATTCTCAGAGAAATAACTTAGATGCACCTAGTCCTTCTAAAAAGAAGAGAAAGAAAAATGATAGGACTTTGCATGCTTCTAGTGAACCTGTTATAGACACACCTGAGAAACCCAATGTTATTTCTATTTCTGATGCTGAAACACAATCAGGTGATGAACATGAACCTATTGATAATGTTAATGATAATGTTCATGTTGATGCTCAACCTAGCAATAATAATGATGTAGAGATTGAACCTGCTGTTGATCTTGATAACCCACAATCAAAGAATCAACGATATGATAAGAGACTTTGTTGCTAGGAAGCACGGTAAAGAAAGAGAACCATGGGTTCAGAAACCCATGCCTTTTCCTCCTAAGCCATCCAAGAAAAAGGGTGATGAGGATTTTGAGCGCTTTGCTGAAATGATTAGACCTATCTTCTTACGTATGCGCTTAACTGATATGCTTAAAGTAAACCCTTATGCTAAATACATGAAGGATATCATCACAAATAAAAGAAAGATACCACCCCTCGGTGGTTATGGACCGACCGTCCCGGCGCCGCCCTACGGGGACCTTCCGCCGCCGCCGGTACCTGTGCCATGGGACCCCACCCTCCTCGCCGCCCAGCACTCCGCGCCGTCGCCGAGTAGCTCTGTTGGTGGAGCCGACTGGTACATGGACTCAGGTGCTACTGCGCACATGGCAGCTCATCTTGGTAACCTAACCTCCTCCACTCCCGTTCACACACCCACTCGTATCACTGTCGGCAACGCCTCCTCCTTACCTATTACTCATATTGGTAGCACTAGCTTTCCCTCCACTGCCACACCCATCACTATGTCTAATGTTCTTGTTTCACCTGATCTAGTCACGAACCTAGTTTCTGTTCGTCGTCTTACTCGTGAGAACCCACTTACTATTGAATTTGACGGTGTTGGCTTTTTTGTGAAAGACGCCCGTACCCGGATGGTCCTTCACCGATGTGACAGTCCCGATGAGCTCTATCCCGTGCACGCCGGTGCCTCCACCTCCACACCCGTCACCCTTGCCACCGGCGTTGACCTTTGGCACGCTCGCTTGGGTCACCCCAACCACACCATCTTACGTCAAATTCTTAGGAGTTTCTCTTTCTCATGTGATAAGCTCGACGAGCACTCTTGTGAGGCTTGTCGCTTAGGCAAGCACCTTCGTCTTCCCTTTAGTGCGTCTTCTTCAGTTTCCACTTTTTCGTTTCAATTACTTCATACTGATGTTTGGACATCTCCCGTTGCGAGTAACATGGGCTATCTTTACTACTTGGTGATTTTAGATGATTACTCTCATTATGTGTGGACTTTTCCCCTTCGTCGTAAATCCGATGATTTAGCCACACTCACCACCTTTTACTCCTATGTCACCACCCAGTTCGGTCGCCCAATACTCGCACTCCAAACTGATAACGGAAAAGAGTTTGACAACGTCGCTCTTCACACACTTCTCGCCTCTCACGTCACCACCTTCCGTCTGACTTGCCCCTACACTTCCCAGCAGAACGGCCGCGTCGAGCGCATTCTCCGCACTCTTAATGACTGCGTCCGCACGTTACTCTTTCACTGTAACATGCCCGCTCGGTTTTGGCCCGATGCCCTTGCTACCGCCCCTCTCTTAGTTAACATTCGTCCGTGTCGCCCTCGGTGGAACTACACCCCTCACCACCTTCTCTTTGGCACACCACCGTCCTATGATGGTCTCCGCATCTTCGGGTGTCTCTGTTATCCTAGCACCGCGTCCACCACGTCACACAAGCTCGCACCACGATCCGTCCCCTGCGTCTTCCTTGGCTACCCTCCTAACACCAAAGGTTACCAGTGCTATGATCCTGTCACTCATCGTGTGTACACCTCGAGGCATGTGTACTTTGTCGAGATGGTGTTCCCTTTTTTCAGGTTCCTCCGGCTTCGGCCCCTTCGGCGCCGGCCTCCGCGCCGCCTTCGTGGAGCTATGCGCGGCGGCAGCCCCCGGCGGCCCTCCCGGCGCCCCCCCTCGGCACGGCGCCCTCTGCCGCCACCACCTGGCTTCGCGACTCCCTCCCCTAAGGTCGAGTCCGAGAGGGCCCCCGGGTCCCCGTCCCCCTCATACGAGGTTGAGCCCGGCACCTGATAACCCACAAGTGTAGGGGATAGTTGTAGCCTCTTTCGATAAGTAAGAGTGTCGAACCCAACGAGGAGCTAAAGGTAGAACAAATACTCTCTCAAGTCCTATCTGCCACTGATACGACTCTACGCACGCTTGACGTTCGCTTTACCTAGAACAAGTATGAAACTAGAGGTACTTTGTAGGTGTGATAGAATAGGTTTGCAAGGTAGTAAAGAAAGCGTAAATATAAACTAGGGGCTGTTTAGATAAAGATGCAACAAAGTATATAAAGCGAGTGTGGAAAAGTGGTGGTAGGAGTTGTGAAATTGTCCCTAAGCAATTGACTACGTTACTAGACCGGTTATCACTATTGCAATTCTATTTGAGGGAGAGGCATAAGCTAACATACTTTCTCTACTTGGATCATATGCACTTATGATTGGAACTCTAGCAAGCATCCGCAACTACTAAAGATTCATTAAAATAAAACCCAACCATAGCATTAAAGTATCAAGTCCCCTGTATCCCATACGCAAACAACCTACTTACTCGAGTTTGTGCTTCTGTCACTCACGCCACCCACCATAAGCAAATCATAAACATATTGCAAACCCTACAGCGGGAATCACTCATGCTTGCGCGACATGGAGGGCACAATAGGGCTTCACCAATAATAAAACATGCAACTCAAACCAATCATAGCAATTCATCAATCACCGATAGGACAACGAAAATCTACTCAGACATCATAGGATGGCAACACATCATTGCAAAATAATATGAAGCATAAAGCACCATGTTCAAGTAGAGGGTACAGCGGGTTGCGGGAGAGTGGACCGCTGAATATAGAGGGGGGAAGGTGATGGAGATGTTGGTGAAGATGATGGAGGTGTTGGTGAAGATCGCGGTGATGATGATGGCCCCCGGCGGCGTTCCGGCGCCACCGGAAGCAAGGGGGGGAGAGCCCCCCTTCTTCTTCTTCTTCCTTGACCTTCTCCCTAGATGGGAGAAGGGTTTCCCTTCTGGTCCTTGGATCCCATGGCGTGGGAGGGGCGAGAGCCCCTCCGAGATTGGATCTATCTCTCTGTCTCTCTCTGTTTCTGCGTTCTCTCCCGGTTCTGTTTCACCGTTTCGTGTATATATGGAGATCCGTAACTCCGATTGGATTGAAACCTTCGCCATAATTTTTTTTCGAAAATTAGCTTTCTTACGGCAAAAGAATAGCAGCAACCGCCTTACGGGTGGCCCAGGAGGGTGCCAGGCGCGCCCAGTAAAGGCAGGTGCGCCCCCCTATCTCCTGGCCACCTCGGGCACCGTCTCGCGTTGATTCTTCTTCCCATATTCTCCAAATATTCCAAAAATATTCTCCGTCCATTTTTATTCCGTTTGATATGGGTTTCCTGCGAAACATAAAACATGCAACAAACAGGAACTGGCACTAGGCACTGGATCAATATGTTAGTCCCAAAAATAATATAAAAAGTTGCCAAAAGTGTATGAAAGTTGAATAATATTGGCATGGAACAATCAAAAATTATAGATACGACGGAGACGTATTAGCATCCCCAAGCTTAATTCCTGCTCGTCCTCGAGTAGGTAAATGATAAAAAAAAGATAATTTTTGATGTGGAATGCTACCTAGCATAATCTTGATCATATGTCTAATCATGGCATGAATATTAAGACACGAGTGATTCAAAACAATAGTCTATCATTTGACATAAAAACAATAATACTTCAAGCCTACTAATAAAGCAATCATGTCTTTTCAAAATAACATGGCCAAAGAAAGTTATCCCTACAAAATCATATAGTCTGGCTATGCTCCATCTTCACCACACAAAATATTCAAATCATGCACAACCCCGATGACAAGCCAAGCAATTGTTTCATACTTTTGACGTTCACAAACCTTTTCAACTTTCACGCAATACATGAGCGTGAGCCATGGACATAGCACTATAGGTGGAATAGAATATGATGGTGGAGGTTTATGTGGAGAAGACAAAAAGGGAGAAAGTCTCACATCGACGCGGCTAATCAACGGGCTATGGAGGAGTAGGGATTGCCATGCAACGGATGCACTAAGAGCTATAAGTGTATGAAACCTCAAATTGAAACTAAGTGGGTGTGCCTCCAACTTGCTTGCTCATGAAGACCTCGGGCATTTGAGGAAGCCCGTCATCGGAATATACAAGCCAAGTTCTATAATGAAAATTCCCACTAGTATATGAAAGTGATAGCATAGGAGACTCTCTCTATGAAGAACATGGTGCTACATTGAAGCACAAGTGTGGTAAAAGGATAGTAGCATTACCCCTTCTCTCTTTTTCTCTCATTTTTTTTATTTTCCTTTTTTTATATTTTTTTATTTTTTTGGTGGGCTTCTTTGGCCTCTTTTTTTTTATTTGGGCTTCTTTGGCCTCTTTTTTTTATTTGGGCTTCTTTGGCCTCTTTTATTTTTCATAAAGTCTGAAGTCTCATCCCGACTTGTGGGGGAATCATAGTCTCCATCATCCTTTCCTCACTGGGGCAATGCTCTAATAATGATGATCATCACACTTTTATTTACTTACAACTCAATATTACAACTCGATATCTAGAACAAAGATATGACTCTATATGAATGCCTCCGGTGGTGTACCGGGATGTGCAATGATCTAGCGTAGCAATGACATCAAAAAACGGAAAAGCCATGAAAACATCATGCTAGCTATCTTACGATCATGCAAAGCAATATGACAATGAATGCTCAAGTCATGTATATGACGATGCTGAAAGTTGCATGGCAATATATCTCGGAATGGCTATGGAAATGCCATGATAGGTAGGTATGGTGGCTGTTTTGAGGAAGATATAATGAGGCTTATGTGTGATAGAGCGTATCGTATCACGGGGTTTGGATGCACCGGCGAAGTTTGCACCAACTCTCGAGGTGAGAAAGGGCAATGCACGGTACCGAAGAGGCTAGCAATGATGGAAGGGTGAGAATGCGTATAATCCATGGACTCAAGATTAGTCATAAAGAACTCACATACTTATTGCAAAAATCTATTAGTCATCGAAACAAAGTACTACGCGCATGCTCCTAGGGGGATAGATTGGTAGGAAAAGACCATCGCTCGTCCCCGACTGCCACTCATAAGGAAGACAATCAATAAATAAATCATGCTCCGACTTCATCACATAACGGTTCACCATACGTGCATGCTTCGGGAATCACAAACCTCAACACAAGTATTTCTACAATCCACAACCACCCACTAGCATGACTCTAATATCACCACCTTTATATCACAAAACTATTGCAAGGAATCAAAACATATCATATTCAGCGATCTACAAGTTTTATGTAGGATTTTATGACTAACCATGTGAATGACCAATTCCTGTCATCTCTCTAAATAGATATAAGTGAAGCAAAAGAGTTTAATTCTTTCTACAAAATATATGCCCATGCTCTAACAAATATAAGTGAAGCAAAAGAGCATTCTTCAAATGGCGGTTTTCTATGTGAAGAGAAACAGGCAATCCAAACTTCAAATGATATAAGTGAAGCACATGAAGCATTCTATAAAGCCATACTCAAAAGATTTAAGTGAAGTGCAATGAGCATTCTATAAATCAACCAAGGACTAACTCATACCAGCATGGTGCATAAAAGAAAAATGAAAACTAAATGCAAAAGACGCTCCAAGACTTGCACATAATGCATAAACGAAACGAATACGAAAATATACCGATACTTGTTGAAGAAAGAGGGGATGCCTTCCGGGGCATCCCCAAGCTTAGACGCTTGAGTCTCCTTGAATATTTACTTGGGGTGCCTCGGGCATCCCCAAGCTTGAGCTCTTTCCTCTCTTCCTTTTCCTCACATCGAGACCTCCTCGATTAGACACTTCATCCACACAAAACTTCAACAGAAAACTCGGAAAGATCCGTTAGTATAATAAAGCAAATCACCACTCTAAGTACTGTTGCAAACCAATTCATATTTTGTTTTTGCATTGTGTCCACTGTAATATAGCTTTTCCATGGCTTAATCCACTGATATAAATTGATAGTTTCATCAAAACAAGCAAACTATGCATCAAAAACACAATCTGTCAAAAACAGAACAGTCTGTAGCAATCTGAACATTCACCATACTTCTGGTACCTCAAAAATTCTACAAAAATTAGGAACAATAAAAAAATTGTACATAAAGACAGTGCAAAAGGAATCACAACCAATTTACATTCCAGGTAAAAATGTAAAATCGCGCACTACAGCCAAAGTTTCTGTCCTGCACCGTACAAACCAACAAGCATTGTAAACATCCTAAAGGCAAACCTTAGCACATTATTTTTATAATACAATGGAATTGTATAAGGGGATAATTGTTTTTGATGAAAAGTTTCTGTAATCAAGATTCACAAAGTTTCTGTGAGCATGACCAAAGTTCAAGGAGCTCTCCCACTTCAACAATGCTTGTCTTTCTCACTTTCACTTTCCTTTTTGAAAAGTTTTTAGGTTCCCCTATTTATTTATTTTGTTTTTAAACTATATAAAAGCACTCAACAAAAATAAATGAGTCTCTAAAACTTCCGGGTTGTCTCCCTGGCAGCGCTTTCTTTAAAGCCATTAAGCTAGGCATATAGTGCTCAAGTAATGGATCCACCCGGATCCCAAGGTATATCAAAGCCAATTTTAATTAACAATGATTTGTGATTTAGTAGTGAGCACAAAGTAACATATATCAAGCAATAATGAAGTCTAACTCTCTTCCTATGCATCGGCATGTCATAAAAGAACAATTCATGTACACAAAGTAAAGGCCAATGCATAGTATAAGCAGTTTCTTGCAATTCTATCATATTGGAAACATAGAGAGGTGGAGATATAGTTCCTCTCTAATAATAATTGCAAGTAGGAGCAGCAAGCACATGCATATTACATTCATCAAAATTATCTTGCGCAACGGTAAAAGGCAACCCATCAATACAATCCTTAATAAGCGCAAACTTCTCCGATATAGTGTAGTCGGGAGAATTCAAAAAGATAATAGGACTATCATGCGTGGGTGCAATAGCAACAATTTCATGTTTAACATAAGGAACTATAGCAAGTTCATCTCCATAAGCATAATTCATATTGGCATCTTGGCCACAAGCATAGCAAGCATCATCAAAAAGGGGTATTTCAAGATAATCAACGGGATCATAACAATCATCATAGCAATCATCCTTCGGTAAGCACGAAGGGGAATTAAACAATGTATGAGTTGAAGAGTTACTCTCATTAGAAGGTGGGCACGGGTAGCTAATCCGCTCTTCCTACTTTTGTTCTTCGCTCTCCTCATCATCTTTTTCATCCAATGAGCTCACAGTTTCATCAATTTCTTCTTCCATAGCTTCCTACAAAATATTAGTCTCTTCTTGGACAGCGGAGAATTTATCAATATGTAGTTTAACATAGGCTTTAGAAGCATAATTATCATAACAATATTCAAGTATGGCAAAATTTTCAGATTTGTAGAGAGTAGCATCATACTTTTCAATCAAAGAAGCAATTTCATAAGCACCCTTAAAAGCAACAAATTCTTCAATTTGTTGAACATCATAGTAATTATAAACACCCTTAACATACGAAGATACGATTCCATTATCACTAGACAAGCATTGATAGGGAAGGTGTTTCTTAGGGTTTTCAGAACAACAAGTAAAATCATATAGTTCACATAAATTCCAAGCATAGCATTGCAAACGTTGAATTTGATCCCATAATAGTTTCCCTTTTTCAGATATATGGTGTCGCACATAACAAGCATGCTCATCTAAATATTTTCCCTCAACTAAGCTAGTTGGGGTTTCAGCACGAGCACAAAGGGATCGAAGATGATCCAGGTAAAAAGCTTCAGTAGTGTGATAGATTTTGAGTGGTTCTCCAACCATTGGTGCAGTAGGTACAACTAATTTTTTTGGTATTTTGCGTTTCCTACCCATAACTAAAGATAGAAAACAACTAAGAACAGCAAATAAAAATTACTTAGTGATAAAGCAAACAAGCACACACGAGAATATTCACCCCACGCTATGACTCCCCAGCAACGGCGCTAGAAAAAGGTCTTGATAACCCACAAGTGTAGGGGATAGTTGTAGCCTCTTTCGATAAGTAAGAGTGTCGAACCCAACGAGGAGCTAAAGGTAGAACAAATACTCCCTCAAGTCCTATCTGCCACTGATACGACTCTACGCACGCTTGACGTTCGCTTTACCTAGAACAAGTATGAAACTAGAGGTACTTTGTAGGTGTGATAGAATAGGTTTGCAAGGTAGTAAAGAAAGCGTAAATATAAACTAGGGGCTGTTTAGATAAAGATGCAATAAAGTAAATAAAGAGAGTGTGGAAAAGTGGTGGTAGGAGTTGTGAAATTGTCCCTAAGCAATTGACTACGTTACTAGACCGGTAATCACTATTGCAATTCTATTTGAGGGAGAGGCATAAGCTAACATACTTTCTCTACTTGGATCATATGCACTTATGATTGGAACTCTAGCAAGCATCCGCAACTACTAAAGATTTATTAAGGTAAAACCCAACCATAGCATTAAAGTATCAAGTCCCCTTTATCCCATACGCAAACAACCTACTTACTCGGGTCTGTGCTTCTGTCACTCACGCCACTCACCATAAGCAAATCATAAACATATTGCAAACCCTACAGCGGGAATCCCTCACGCTTGCGCCACACGGAGGGCACAATAGGACAGCACCAATAATAAAACATGCAACTCAAACCAATCATAGCAATTCATCAATCACCGATAGGACAACGAAAATCTACTCAGACATCATAGGATGGCAACACATCATTGGAAAATAATATGAAGCATAAAGCACCATGTTCAAGTAGAGGGTACAGCGGGTTGCGGGAGAGTGGACCGCTGAATATAGAGGAGGTAAGGTGATGGAGATGTTGGTGAAGATGATGGAGGTGTTGGTGAAGATCGCGGTGATGATGATGGCCCCCGGCGGCGTTCCGGTGCCACCGGCAGCAAGGGGGGGAGAGCCCCCCTTCTTCTTCTTCTTCTTCCTTGACCTTCTCCCTAGATGGGAGAAGGGTTTCCCTTCTGGTCCTTGGCTCCCATGGCGTGGGAGGGGCGAGAGCCCCTCCAAGATTGGATCTATCTCTCTGTCTCTCTCTGTTTCTGCGTTCTCTCCCGGTTCTGTTTCACAGTTTCGTGTATATATGGAGATCCGTAACTCCGATTGGATTGAAACCTTCGCCACGATTTTTTTTCCGAAAATTAGCTTTCTTGCGGCAAAAGAATAGCAGCAACCGCCTTACGGGTGGCCCAGGAGGGTGCCAGGCGCGCCCAGTAAAGGCAGGCGCGCCCCCCTATCTCCTGGCCACCTCGGGCACCGTCTCGCGTTGATTCTTCTTCCCATATTCTCCAAATATTCCAAAAATATTCTCCGTCCGTGTTTATCCCGTTTGGACTCCGTTTGATATGGGTTTGCTGCGAAACATAAAACATGCAACAAATAGGAACTGGCACTGGGCACTGGATCAATATGTTAGTCCCAAAACTAATATAAAAAGTTGCCAAAAGTATACGAAAGTTGAATAATATTGGCATGGAACAATCAAAAATTATAGAAACGACGGAGACGTATCAGCACCCCGCCCGCCACCCCTGCGACGGGCTTGACGTCAACCTCGCTCGTCGCCTCTTCCGCCGCCGCCGCCGCAGCCCCCGCCGCCACACCGGGTGCCCCCGCTGCCGCGGCTCCCGCTGGCCCTGCTGCCCCGTCACTTGGCGTGACTACCCGTGCCCGAGCAGGAGTAATTCGGCCCAGCACGCACTACTCCGCCGACGAGTATCTGTGTGCCGCCTCGACGTCGACGCCATCACCCGTCCCCACCTCCGCTCGTGCTGCCCTTCGGGATCCCCACTGGCTGGCTGCGATGCAGGAGGAGTTCGACGCCTTACAATGCAACCGCACGTGGCAGCTTGTTCCGCGACCCCCTCGTGCCAACATCATCTCTGGCAAGTGGGTGTTTCGCCACAAGACTCGCCCGGACGGTTCTCTCGAGCGCTACAAGGCTCGGTGGGTGGTTCGTGGTTTTCGGCAGTGCGCGGGCGTGGACTTCACTGACACCTTCGCCCCGGTTGTGAAACCGGGCACGACTCGCGCCGTGCTTCAGCTCGCGGTCTCGCGCGCCTGGTCTGTGCACCAGTCGGATGTCTCCAACGCCTTCTTGCACGGCCATCTCGCCGAGCAGGTGTTCTGTGAGCAGCCCACTAGTTTCGTCGACGCCGAGCACCCTGACTTCGTGTGCTTGCTCTCCCGTTCTCTTTACGGATTGAAGCAGGCGCCTCGGGCTTGGTACCAGCGTATCGCAGCCTTCCTGTAGTCTCTCGGATTTTGGTCCACTCGCTCTGATGCTTCACTCTTCGTGCATCATCAGAGAGTTGACACTGCATATCTGCTGCTCTACGTCGACGACATCATCCTCACGGCGTCCGTCCCCGACCTCCTTCAGTGGCTGACTGCTCGTCTTCGTGATGAGTTCGCCCTCAAGGACTTGGGGCCCCTGCACTATTTCCTCGGCATCAAGGTGGTCCGACGGACTGACGGCTTCTTTCTGCATCAGCAGAAGTACGCCCACGAGCTCCTGGAGCGTGCCGGTATGCTTAACTACAAGCCGGCGCCCACCCCCGTCGACACGAAGGCGAAGGTCTCTGCTCTCGTGGGGTCTCTTGCGTCCGATGGAGCGTTTTATCGCTCTATTGTCGGTGCTTTACAGTACCTGACGCTAACTCACCCCGACCTGCAGTACGCTGTCCAGCAGGTGTGCCTCCATATGCACGCCCCGCGTGACTCTCACTAGACTCTGGTGAAGCGTATTCTCCGTTACATACGCGGCACCATGTCTTTGGGACTCACCCTGACGGCCTCCGCCTCCACCGACCTTGTGGCCTACTCGGATGCCGACTGGGTTGGCTGCCCCGACACGCGACGCTCTACATCAGGCTACTGCGTCTACCTTCGGCCCTCGTTGATCTCTTGGTCATCGAAGCGGCAGCCCATGGTCTCCCGCTCCAGCGCCAAGGCAGAGTATCGCGCCGTAGCTAATGCCGCGGCCGAGTGCTCTTGGATACGTCAGCTGCTCCAGGAGTTGCTTTGTGATGTTCACAAGGCCACTCTTGTCTACTGCGATAACGTCAGCGCGGTCTACCTCTCCGCCAACCCGGTGCACCATCGACGGACGAAGCATATTGAGCTCGATATTCACTTCGTGCGCGAGCAGGTTGCCCTTGGCCGTGTTCGGGTTCTCCACGTGCCGACGACGCAACAGTTTGCTGATGT